>NW_027307879.1:300000-438000 GCF_047496885.1 Scyliorhinus torazame | reverse complement strand
CTCTACACCACTTCGTTTTCTCCTTCTTCTTGAGGCGTCCGCATGGGCCGACGATGGTTTGCTGCCTTCCATTGAGCAGGGTTCTGCGGTGGCTGAATAGTCCAAACCGGGATCCGGACACTCTGTAGCAGGTTTGTCAGCTGGTGTTAAAGCAGTTGGTTGGGCGGGACGCTCTGGATTCAGCGCGCTCCTTCCGCTGTGGACTCACAGCCTCTGCGTGCAATTCTCTGTGACACTCGTGGTGATTGGCGCCTTCGTGGGTGCTTCATGTCCAGCTTGTGAATTGTAAAACAAGCGAATACATGTGTCCATGAGGATGTTACATTTTTTGTGGAGGCTTTCTGAGTGTCCTTGTTGATTTTTCTGTGCACTTTCAGTAATTGCTTGCTTTGGCGGTGTTTGGAGTCGAGCAATTGTTTCAGGAATCTCTTGTGTCGGGCATGTGAATTGGACCTGAGGTCTTGGTGATCGAACACTCTGTTCCCCAGGCATCCGATGACTGCGCTGTCACATTGCTGTCCCATTTTGATTTCGTCGCGATATTTGCTCAGGCCAAGATGAGGTTCCTAAGTTGTGGGGAATGATCCACATTGTCTAGTGGCTCATCATAGTTCACCGTGGCAGGAGCGGGCCGGCAGACAAGCGTTACTTTCCGGATATTTAGTCTGAGGCTCTTCTCCCAATTGCCTCGGTGAAAGCGGCGATGGATGTTATCTATCTTGACTTCCTAAAGGCCTTTGATATGGTGCCTCACGGGAGGCTGCGGAGTAAAATAAGGGCCCATGGTATTCGAGGCAAGGTACTAACATGGATTGACGATTGGCTGTCAGGCAGAAGGCAGAGAGTTGGGATAAAAGGTTATTTTTCGGAATGGCAACCGGTGACAAGTTGTGTCCAAAAAGGGTTCAGTGTTGGGGGCACAGCTGTTCTCTTTATAAATGAACCACCTAGATTACGGGACTGGGGGCATTCTGGCTAAGTTTGCCGATGATACAAAGAAACGTGGAGGGGCAGGTAGTATGGAGGAGGTGAGGAAGCTGCAGAAAAATTTAGACAGTTTAGGAGAGTGGTCCAAGAAATGGCTGACGAAATCCAACGTGGGCAAGTGCGAGGTCTTGCACTTTGGAAAAAGGAATAGAGGCATGGACTATTTTCTAAACGGTGACACAATTCATAATGCTGAAGTGCAAAGGGACTTTGGAGTCCTAGTCCAGGATTCTCTAAAGGTAACCTTGCAGTTTGAGTCCGTAATTAAGAAAGCAAATGTAATGTTGTCATTTATCTCAAGAGGCTTGGAATACAAAAGCAGGGATGTACTTCTGAAACTTACAAGATAATGAATGGCTAAGATAGGGTGGACGTGGGGAAGTTGTTTCCATTAGCAGGGGAGACAAGGACTCGGGGGCACAGCCTTAGAATAAAAGGGAGTCACTTTAGAAAATAGATGAGGAGAAATTTCTTCAGCCAGAGAGTGCTGGGTCTGTGGAATTCATTGCCACAGAGGGCGGTGGAGGCCGGGACGTTGAGTGTCTTTAAGACAGAAGTTGATAAATTCCTGATTTCTCGAGGAATTAAGGGCTATGGAGAGAGAGCGGGTAAATGGAGTTGAAATCAGGCATGATTGAATGGTGAAGTGGACTCGATGATCCGAATGGCCTTACTTCCGCTCCTATGTCTTATGGTCTTATGATGATTGGTACCTCGGTCTATGAGTGCACATACACAGGAGACATCTGTGTACTGCAGCCCGATGACAAAAGTTGTGGTGGTCTTGGATCTGACCTCCAGGCGTCGGAGGGTCAATATTTCACCCCTGTCCGGTAGATTAGTCCCACCCCAGCAGTGGATGTCAGGGCGATGAGTTGGAGTGCGAAGAAGATAGAGAATGTTGTTGCTGCGATGACGCCGCACTGTTTGACCCAGGGTTGCACACTCAGAATTATACATAGATGCTGAATATTGGACCAGTGCTTTTTACCACTGACATGTTGATAAATGTATCTCCATTGTCCACCATCTTACACAATTGAACCCAGGGAAACCCTATAATGAAAGTTGGACTTGCATCCAAACTTAATGTGAGGTTGAAGACATGTCCATTGAGGTCGTTGTTCAAGTTAAAGAGATGAAGTTTTGGTTTATTTTTCTCATTTTTAAATGCATCAGTTGATGTTATTTTGTCCACATCTTTCACTTCTGTTTAGTAATTTCTGTTTCCACTTTAGTAATGGAGAGGGATAGGTTCGTGCAACAGGGCAAGGTTTACAATTGGGGCAAGGGTAAATACGATGTTGTCAGACAAGAATTGAAGTGCATAAGTTGGGAACATAGGCTGGCAGGGAAGGACACAAGTGAAATGTGGAACTTGTTCAAGGAACAGGTGCTACGTGTCCTTGATATGTATGTCCCTGTCAGGCAGGGAAGAGATGGTCGAGTGAGGGAACCATGGTTGACAAGAGAGGTTGAATGTCTTGTTAAGAGGAAAAAGGTGACTTATGTAAGGCTGAGGAAACAAGGTTCAGACAGGGCATTGGAGGGATACAAGATAGCCAGGAGGGAACTGAAGAAAGGGATTAGGAGAGCTAAGAGAGGGCATGAACAATCTTTGGCGGGTAGGATCAAGGAAAACCCCAAGGCCTTTTACACATATGTGAGAAATATGAGAATGACTAGAGCGAGGGTAGGTCCGGTCAAGGACAGTAGCGGGAGATTGTGTATTGAGTCTGAAGAGATAAGAGAGGTCTTGAACGAGTACCTTTCTTCTGTATTTACAAATGAGAGGGGCAATATTGTTGGAGAGGACAGTGTGAAACAGATTGGTAAGCTCGAGGAAATACTTGTTAGGAAGGAAGATGTGTTGGGCATTTTGAAAAACTTGAGGATAGACAAGTCCCCCGGGCCTGACAGGATATATCCAAGGATTCTATGGGAAGCAAGAGATGAAATTGCAGAGCCGTTGGCAATGATCTTTTCGTCCTCACTGTCAACAGGTGTGGTACCAGGGGATTGGAGAGTGGCGAATGTCGTGCCCCTGTTCAAAAAAGGGACTAGGGATAACCCTGGGAATTACAGGCCAGTTAGTCTTACTTCGGTGGTAGGCAAAGTAATGGAAAGGGTACTGAAGGATAGGATTTCTGAGCATCTGGAAAGACACTGCTTGATTAGGGATAGTCAGCACGGATTTGTGAGGGGTAGGTCTTGCCTTACAAATCTTATTGAATTCTTTGAGGAGGTGACCAAGCATGTGGATGAAGGTAAAGCAGTGGATGTAGTGTACATGGATTTTAGTAAGGCATTTGATAAAGTTCCCCATGGTAGGCTTATGCAGAAAATAAGGAGGCATGGGATAGTGGAAAATTTGGCCAGTTGGATAACGAACTGGCTAACCGATAGAAGTCAGAGAGTGGTGGTGGATGGCAAATATTCAGCCTGGATCCCAGTTACCAGTGGCGTACCGCAGGGATCAGTTCTGGGTCCTCTGCTGTTTGTGATTTTCATTAATGACTTGGATGAGGGAGTTGAAGGGTGGGTCAGTAAATTTGCAGACGATACGAAGATTGGTGGAGTTGTGGATAGTAAGGAGGGCTGTTGTCGGCTGCAAAGAGACATAGATAGGATGCAGAGCTGGGCTGAGAAGTGGCAGATGGAGTTTAACCCTGAAAAGTGTGAGGTTGTCCATTTTGGAAGGACAAATATGAATGCGGAATACAGGGTTAACGGTAGAGTTCTTGGCATTGTGGAGGAGCAGAGAGATCTTGGGGTCTATGTTCATACATCTTTGAAAGTTGCCACTCAAGTGGATAGAGCTGTGAAGAAGGCCTATGGTGTGCTCGCGTTCATTAACAGAGTGATTGAATTTAAGAGCCGTGAGGTGATGATGCAGCTGTACAAACCTTTGGTAAGGCCACATTTGGAGTACTGTGTACAGTTCTGGTCGTCTCATTTTAGGAAGGATGTGGAAGCTTTGGAAAAGGTGCAAAGAAGATTTACCAGGATGTTGCCTGGAATGGAGAGTAGGTCTTACGAGGAAAGGTTGAGGGTGCTAGGCCTTTTCTCATTAGAGCGGAGAAGGATGAGGGGCGACTTGATAGAGGTTTATAAGATGATCAGGGGAATTGATAGAGTAGACAGTCAGAGACTTTTTCCCCGGGTGGAACAAACCATTACAAGGGGAGATAAATTTAAGGTGAAAGGTGGAAGATATAGGAGGGATGTCAGAGGTAGGTTCTTTACCCAGAAAGTAGTGGGGGCATGGAATGCACTGCCTGTGGAAGTAGTTGAGTCGG
This sequence comes from Scyliorhinus torazame, assembly GCF_047496885.1. Taxonomy (NCBI): domain Eukaryota; kingdom Metazoa; phylum Chordata; class Chondrichthyes; order Carcharhiniformes; family Scyliorhinidae; genus Scyliorhinus; species Scyliorhinus torazame. The sequence continues at coordinate 433,714 of NW_027307879.1, read as the reverse complement.
AAACATTAGGGACCTTCAAGCAGCTATTGGATAGGTACATGGATTACGGTTAAATGATATAGTGTAGATTTATTTGTTCTCAAGGGCAGCACGGTAGCATTGTGGATAGCACAATTGCTTCACAGCTCCAGGGTCCCAGGTTCGATTCCGGCTTGGGTCACTGTCTGTGCGGAGTCTGCACGTCCTCCCCGTGTCTGCGTGGGTTTCCTCCGGGTGCTCCGGTTTCCTCCCACAATCCAAAGATGTGCGGGTTAGGTGAATTGGCCAATGATAAATTGCCCTTAATGTCCAAATTGTCCTTGGTGTTGGGTGGAGGTGTTGAGTTTGGGTGGGGTGCTCTTTCCGGGGGCCGGTGCAGACTCGGGGGGCCGAATGGCCTCCTTCTGCACTTTAAATTCAATGATAATCTATGATTAATCTAGGACAAAGGTTCGGCACAACATCGTGGGCCGAAGGGCCTGTTCTGTGCTGTATTTTCTATGTTCTATGTTCTATGTTCTGTTGTTGTAAGTCACACCACTGCATCTGTTTCTCCAAGCCGGCTGCTAACACCGACATTCCCATCCCGGGTCTGCCCAGTTCCGGTAACTAAGCTCCTCGTTTATTCCCCATCCCCCAGCAAACAACCAATCATTTTGTAAGGAATCTTGCTAACTGCGTGAACAACTTCCTCAACCCAAATGCCACATTCATGCGCCTAGAGTTGCTAAACTATCTCTCCCTGGACCAAACGTCTCCAATACCAAATAAAATAGCGCAACTCACACAGTAACTGAACAGATAGTGCCATCTCCACTGTCAGAGCCTCAGATCATTGCCTCTCCAGGGCTCCTAACTTGGCATCTTCAAGGTCCTTTACTCTCCAGCTACGATGCCAGTGTTGGTTTGAATTCCACTGCCGGAGCCTTCGCTTCTCCCACCACGTTTCTGTCCACCAAGCACAGACAGCAGCTCCCTGGCCATGCTCATTGTCATTTTCTAGTGGCTGCTCTCCCACCGTATGTCTCCCCCTCTTTTACCATCTCTACTACCTCGTCTGCATCACCACCATTTCTCCTCTCCCAACTTGGCTCAATTGGCACTAACTGGCTTGCCTCCAAACTACTTTTTCTTCAAGTAGTTCTCCGAAAACTGGATCCTTTGCCAACACGTGCTCTTCAATGCCCTGTCCGAGATGCCCCCCCCGCCTCCCCCATGAAACCTATCCTGACACCATCTGGCTTCTTTACCAACCTGCTCATCCGCCTCCAGCTCCTCCACATATCCCACTTTCTGTCTGCACAGGTATTTCTGCATGGTGGGCGGTGGGGAGGGGGGGGGGGGCATCAGTGTGCCCCTTTTCTCTACCTCCACCCACGCAATTACCCACCTCCAATTTGGCTTTCGGGATATTGTGTTACTGCTCAGCACCCATCTCGGCCTGGAGTATAGGAAAATTGAGCCCTTTTACCCGGGCTCCTCTGCAGTGCGGTCCACTCTGGCGACCCCAGCTGTTCTCCCTATTTGACCCGTTGCGCCCCCAACTTCCAACGTCTACTATCCCCAAGACGTGGACCCTCCAGATCCCTGTATTCTGTATTTGCTGCACAGAGGATCATCCTGGATTTTGGAAGACGAGGGATATTTAAAGAAATCAGAGATATAGTTGGTGAGGGGCGTATCCAAAGGTGACGGGATAATTGGGTATCGCCATGTATGGCAGCGCCAAAGAGCCAAGGAAAGAACCCTGCACTCAGTAGTCACAGGGCACTAAACGAATTCGAGGATGGGGAAAAAAGATCCTGGACATTTTGTTGCGGGTGTGAATTAATAGGATTACAGAAGGACATTGACAGGATGCAGAGCTGGGCTGAGACGTGGCAGGTGGAGTTCAGCCTTGATCAATGTGAACTGATTCATTTTGGAAGGCCGAATTTGACTGCAGAATACAGGGTTAATGGCATGATTCTTGGAAGTGTGGAGGAACAGATGATCTTGGGGTCCGCGTACGTAGATCCCTCAAGTTGCTACCCAGGTTGATAGGGTTGTGAAGGAGGCGGATGGTGTGTTGGCTTTTATTAATAGTGGGATTGAGTCTAAGAGCCGCGTGGTTTTGCTGCAGCTTTCTAAAACTCTAGTTCGACCACACTTGCAATATTGTGTCCAGTTCTGGTCGCCTCATTATAGGAAGGATGTGGATGGTTTGGAGAGGGTGCAGAGGAGATTTACCGTGATGCTGCCTGGACTGGAGGACATGTCTTACGAAGAAGGGTTGAGGGAGCCAGCAGAGGTGGTGGAGTCGGAGTCATTAGGGACATTTAAGCGACTCTTGGACAGGCACATGGACAGCAGTAAATTGAAGGGATGTAGGTTAGGTTGGTCTTACATTAGGATAAATGGTCGGCACAACATCGTGGGCTGAAGGGCCTGTACTGTGCTGTACTGTTCTATGTTCCATGTTCTAAGTTCTATGAATCGCTCTTTGATTTGTGAGTGGCCGGGGAGGAGGTGGAGCACTGAAGCCCGGTCTTGAATCGGAAGTGAATTCTCCAGACTTGTAAGTGACAAGGAAAGGTGTGCGGGTGGAGAGGGACAAGTTCTGTGACGTTCAGCCCAGCTGAATTTAGCTGTGAGAAGGGAGTCAGAGGTGAGGTAACGCGTGAGATGATGTGGTTCAGTGAAGTAGAGAGAATGATCTGAAGAGGAAGAGCGGGGGAAGTGATGGAAGTGATGTATGTGCCGTGGTAGCAGCGGATGTGTTGGGTTAAAGAGAGGCAGGTGCGAGATAATGAAGGGGAACATGGGTAAAAAGGGCAGGGAAAGCTCGATGTACGTTCAACGTGAAAGAAGTGGTGCTGCTGAAGTAATGTGTAGGAGGTGCCCAGCAGTATGCGCCCTGCGGATCTTTAGCAGCAAGAATATTTTTAGCTGAAAATCAGGGACCATATAGTGGCACGGGTAGAGCAGAAAATATATGAAGATATGCTTATGAACCAGAGAAGGTGGCGGTGGCGTGTGGAGGACTACGAGATCATAAGACATAGGAGTAGATTTTGGTCACTCGGCCCATCGAGTCTGCGCCGCCATTCAATCATGGCTAATATGTTTCTCATCCCCATTCTCCTGCCACCTCCCTATAACCCCTGATGCCCTTATTAACCAAGAACCTACCTATCTCCGTCTTAATGACACTCAGTGATTTGGCCTCCATAGCCTTCTGGGGCGAAGAGTTTCACAGATTCACCACCCTCTGGCTGAAGAAATTCCTCCACATCCCTGTTTTAGAGAATCGTCTCTTTAGTCTGAGATGGTGTCCTCCGGTTCTAGTTTTTCTTACAAGCGGAAACATCTTCTCCACGTCCACTCTATTCAGGCCACGCATTATCCTGTAAGTTTCCATGAGAGCTCCCCCTCATCCTTCTAAACTCCAACGAGTACAAGCACAGAGTCCTCAATCGTTCCTCATACGTTAAGCTCCTCATTCCAGGAATCATTCTTGTGAACCTCCTCTGGACCCTTTCCAAGGCCAGCACATCCTTCCTTAGATTCGGGGCCCAGAACTGCTCACAATACTCAAAATGGGGTCTGACCAGAGCCTTATAAAGCCTCAAAAGTACATTCCTGGTCTTGTATTCTAATCACCTCGACGTGGATGCCTACATTGCATTTGCCTTCCTAACTTCCGACTGAACCTGCACGTTAACCTGAAGAGAATCGTGAACAAGGACTCCCAAGCCTCTTTGTGCGTCTGATATAAAGAAGCCAAATGTGCCGAAAGGAAGGAATGCGTTGTGAACTGCAGCCGGGTTATTACATCAGGTGCAGTGACCAGCGAGAACATAGAACATAGAAAATACAGCACAGAACAGGCCCTTCGGCCCACGATGTTGTGCCGAACCTTTGTCCTAGATTAATCATAGATTATCATTGAATTTACAGTACAGAAGGAGGCCATTCGGCCCCCCGAGTCTGCACCGGCCCCCGGAAAGAGCACCCCACCCAAACTCAACACCTCCACCCAACACCAAGGACAATTTGGACATTAAGGGCAATTTATCATTGGCCAATTCACCTAACCCGCACATCTTTGGATTGTGGGAGGAAACCGGAGCACCCGGAGGAAACCCACGCAGACACGGGGAGGATGTGCAGACTCCGCACAGACAGTGACCCAAGCCGGAATCGAACCTGGGACCCTGGAGCTGTGAAGCAATTGTGCTATCCACAATGCTACCGCGCTGCCCTTGAGAACAAATAAATCTACACTATATCATTTAACCGTAATCCATGTACCTATCAAATAGCTGCTTGAAGGTCCCTAATGTTTCCGACTCAACTACTTCCACAGGCAGTGCATTCCATGCCCCCACTACTCTCTGGGTAAAGAACCTACCTCTGATATCCCTCCTATATCTTCCACCTTTCACCTTAAATTGATGTCCCCTTGTAATGGTTTGTTCCACCCAGGGAAAAAGTCTCTGGCTGTCTACTCTATCTATTGCCCTGATCATCTTATAAACCTCTATCAAGTCGCCCCTCATCCTTCTCCGTTCTAATGAGAAAAGGCCTAGCACCCTCAACCTTTCCTCGTAAGGCCTACTCTCCATTCCAGGCAACATCCTGGTAAATCTCCTTTGCACCTTTTCCAAAGCTTCCACATCCTTCCTAAAATGAGGCGACCAGAACTGTACACAGTACTCCAAATGTGGCCTTACCAAAGGTTTGTACAGCTGCATCATAACGTCACGGCTCTTAAATTCAATCCCTCTGTTAATGAACGCGAGCACACCATAGGCCTTCTTCACAGCTCTATCCACTTGAGTGGCAACTTTCAAAGATGTATGAACATAGACCCCAAGATCTCTCTGCTCCTCCACATTGCCAAGAACTCTACCGTTAACCCTGTATTCCGCATTCATATTTGTCCTTCCAAAATGGACAACCTCACACTTTTCAGGGTTAAACTCCATCTGCCACTTAGCCCAGCTCTGCATCCTATCTATGTCTCTTTGCAGCCGACAACAGCCCTCCTTACTATCCACAACTCCACCAATCTTCGTATCGTCTGCAAATTTACTGACCCACCCTTCAACTCCCTCATTTTCATTAATGAAAATCACAAACAGCAGAGGACCCAGAACTGATCCCTGCGGTACGCCACTGGTAACTGGGATCCAGGCTGAATATTTGCCATCCACCACCACTCTCTGACTTCTATCCGTTAGCCAGTTCTTATCCAACTGCCCAAAGTTCCCACTATCCCATGCCTCCTTACTTTCTGCATAAGCCTACCATGGGGAACTTTATCAAATGCCTTACTAAAATCCATGTACACTACATCCACTGCTTTACCTTCATCCACATGCTCGGTCACCTCCTCAAAGAATTCAATAAGATTTGTAAGGCAAGACCTACCCCTCACAAATCCGTGCTGACTATCCCTAATCAAGCAGTGTCTTTCCAGATGCTCAGAAATCCTATCCTTCAGTACCTTTCCATTACTTTGCCTACCGCCGAAGTAAGACTAACTGGCCTGTAATTCCCAGGGTTATCCCTAGTCCCTTTTTTGAACAGGGGCACGACATTCGCCACTCTCCAATCCCCTGGTACCACCGCTGTTGACGTACCAGGGGTGGTACCAGGGGATTGGAGAGTGGAGAAGCCGGGGATACGAGGGCAGGAAAGGCAGGGATGTGCGAAAGGGTGTTGGAAGGTGGAATGCCTTTGGAGGATGTGACACAGAACAGTGGAGTTAGTGAGGTTATACAGGCGGAGTTACGGAGAGCAGGAAGCGGAGTCGGGTGTTTGGGAGGGCTGCCTGGCCGGAAATGAAGAATGGGATGTTTTATTGGATTATTGCTGAGCAACGGAGAAAGTGGCGCGTGCTTTCAAACTCCTGCTGGTTCAAATTTATATGCCTGTGAAATGCCACTGAAAGTGTCGATTTGCAATGAACAATACAGTGTAATAAGGAAATGTGGTGTGAGTTCCAGGCGATTAGCATAATATTCTGATTGACTAGTCCCAGGAGAAACATCAGTATGCACCCCACTAATTCTGAATTTAAACCGGTGTGTGGGGTTTGCAGAAGGAATTATGTGGAATACTCCATTATTTGGGGCCCAAGGTCCGGGCCATTGTCTCTCTTGATCTCTCTACATCAGCATTTCAGCAAAAACAATAACTGAGATTTCCAGACCGACCGTGAAGGAGAACAACTAAAATATGACACTGAGTCACATGGGGATATACTGTCCAGTCGCTGGTCAAAGATGCTATAGCAATGAACATATTTTATTTTGAAAATGCCGGTCAGAACGGCAAATATGTATCAAGAGATTTGCAGAACTTTCGGCGCAGGCAAGTTAAGGCAAGGCGAGGATGTTGAAGGGACGTGGTTGAGAAAATTATTGGAGGAGCAGAAAGCTATTGGGGTTTTGTAGATTCTAAAAGGATCAATTCGATGGTGTTAGGTCGGGGTGTATTGTTAAAACAAGCAGTTGAAGTTTATGATGAAGATATTACAGCATTACTTTGTCATCGGGAGGTCAGTTCTTGCAAATTTTATTCAATTTTTAACGCGTCTATGTACATTTCTCAGGCAGAGCTGGGGATTTACTTCAGCGAGACTTTCAACAAGTTCTCACATGATGACTATGATCGAGAAGGTCAGAACATCTGGGACCCAGGGCAATTTGAATGGTCGAACAAAATAGGCTTATTGGCTGCAGACAGAAAGTGATGGGCGATCACTGTTCCTGTGACAGGAAGCCGATATTCAGTCGTGCACTTCAGGAATTTGCGCTGCCTCCTCTACTATTTTCAGTAAACATTGATGATGTACACATGAAAGTTGGAGGTACGATCTGTAACATCGCAGATGCCAGGACAATTACTGGCGTGGCACAGTTGTTTCACAGCTCCAGGGTTCCAGGTTCGATTCCCCGCTGGGTCACTGTTTGTGCGGAGTCTGCACGTTCTCCCCGTGTCTGCGTGGGGTTCCTCCGGGTGCTCCGGTTTCCTCCCACGGTCCAAAGATGTGCAGGTTTGGTGGATTAGCTATGCTAAATTGCCTTTCGTGTCCAAAAAGATTAGGAGGGTTACTGAGTTATGGGGGTAGGGTGGAGTTGTGGGTTTCGGTAGGCTTCTCTTTCCAATGGCCGGTGCAGATTCGATGGGCCGAATGGCTTCCTTATGTGCTAATAATTGTCTGATTCTATGGTAAACAGCGAAGACGAAAAACTTAGATTGCAGGGCGATGCAGACGGACTGTTTAGATGTATAAAATAGTAGCAAAAATAACAACACTGGAAGGTGTGACGTAATGCATTTTGAGAGGAGTAAAACGTCGAGGGTGGGCACAATGAACAGTCGGACATTAGGAAGCACAGAGGACCAGAGCGACCTTGGAATGCATCTCAGAAGATCCTTCAAGATGTCTGAAAAGTTCAATAAGGACCTGAAAAAGGTATGTGAAATACTCGTTCTAATTAGTCCAGGTACAGAGTATAAGAGTAGAAAGGTTATGATGGATCGTATGAACCGCTCTTTGACCCCAGCTGGAATTCTCCTTAGTGCAGAGAAGGCCGTGATTTAAAGAACATTTAGAGAGGGTGTGAGAAAACATTTATCACTGAGCGGGCTGTTGGAATCTGGAAATCACTGCCTGAAACTGTCGGGACGGGAACATTCATGAGACGGCTCGATGAACACTTCATTTATTTATTTTTCTATAATAAATTTAGAGTACCCAATTATATACATTTTTTCCAATTTAGGGGAAATTTAGCGTGGTCAATTCACCGAACCTGCACATCTTTGGGTTGTGGGGGTGAAACCCACGCAGACACGAGGAGAATGTGCAAACTCCGGGATTCGAACGCGGGTCCTCAGCGTTGCAGTCCCAGTGCTAACCACTGCGCCAACGTGCCGCCCCTCGACGAACACTTTAGACAACATCATTTGCAAAGCTAGGACTGAGGAGCTGGTAAATAGGATAAGAACAGAGACATTCCTAAAGGCCAACGCAGACACAATGCTCTTCAAGGGCTATTTCTACTTTGAAATCGGCCGCTTCATATGCTGGCCAACGAGAAGTTTGTAATCAATGAACATGTGACCACAGAGTGAGAGGACAAGTGAAGTCAATTTATGAGTGTGTCTAAATGTAAGTGACAAAAAAATATGCAGTTAAATATCGTGCATAGCATGTACAGCCGGGTAGAAATACTTACTGGGTACACCCACGATGGCGAGAAATGGATAGTAACCAGCCTGAATAACTTTCAGTATGCACTCGAACCGCCATAACGCTGACATCCTTTCGTAAAATGAAAAAAGACAGAAAAGAGCCACGGATAAAGCTCTGTCGGCTGCTGTGACATTCCAATCTGATGTATTCAAATTCCCAGACATTTCTGTCACAGTCCAATGAATGTTGCTCTGACTCTGATTCATCGCTGTAACGTTCATTCGAGTATTCCACGATTCTCACCCAATGTTGTACAATACTAATCTGATGTTCTGAGATTCTATCCCTCATTAATCGACATATTTATAGGAGTGGGTATCTCTCCTGCGGCACAGGTGGGTTCCAGCGAGACCGACATTAATTCCAGTCACGGAACAAACAGTTTCAGTTAACCACTTGCAACCCATTGTGCACCTTGATGAAGTGGAAGAATGTGCGGTAATGCTGGGATATCTGACGGTCACTGAGGAGAGGAAAATGGGAAATAGTGGAGGGAGGAAATATCACCATTCAATCGAGATTGCTTATGTCAGTTGTTCAGGCTGATTGCGTGGTTCCTCATAGTTGAGTACATTTGTTTTTAGTGTAAAGAGAAAAGGAGGGAAACACTGTGAATTCAGACAGTCCGTCTAGGTTACTCAGCTCGTCTTCCACAAGGCCTTGGGCAAATACAACAGTATTGTTTACTTGGCGGAAATGTTTTAATAGAAGGCAATCCTCACCAATGTATGAATTGAAAAACATGTTCGATAAACATGATAACATTTTGATGTGGTAGCTGAAATGGACGAGGAGGTCACTGCTCAGGTCATGCGCATGTTATTGGAACTCAGGATATTTAGGCCCTGGTCAAAAAGAAGAAGGAGGCATGTAACATGCAGAGGCAGCTGCAATCACCTGGATCCTTTGAAGTGCATAGAGGTTGGCAGAGTAGCGTTATGTGTTGTGCACCAACACCCGGACCGGCCATCGCTTCATCCGCAACCGCGACCCCAGAGACGTCATCCACTTGCTGGACTTCAACCCATCCATGGCGCAGTGCGGTCTGGACATCCACAGACCTGTGAAGCCAAACCATTGCCCGACACCGACCCGGAACGATCGGCCGCGCAGACCCATCTACTTGACACAGGAACCGCAAGCAAGGAAACAAGAGTGAAGGAAACAAGAGTGTAGAAGACTGTGTGCCAAAGGAGCAAATCCGCATGTTTCCTAACCAGAAACCCTGGATGAACAGGGGTATCCATTGCTGGCTGAAGTCCAGGTCTGAGGCGTTCAAGTCAGGCGACCCTGACCTGTACATGAAAGTCAGATATGATCTAAAGAAATTCATCAAAGATGCCAAAAGACAGTTCCGGACCAAGCTCGAGTCCTAGGCTAGCCAAACGAATCCCCGTGTCAATGGCAAGGTTGCAAGACATAACGGGCTATCCGATGGAGGCATGCATACTCGCCGGCTCCAATGCACCCCTCCCTGATGAGCTCAACGCATTCTATGCCCACTTTGAGCAAGAAGTCAGCGAGAACAAGCCCTCCACCCCCAGAAGCCGCGAATGAACTTGCATCAGAAATCACTGCGGACGTCAGAGCAGCCTTCGCGAAGGTAAATCGACGGAATGCCACCGGTCCGGATGGGGTGCCCGGACGAGCACCTAGATCTTGCACGGATCAGCTGGCGGGGGTATTTGCAGACATCTTCAACCTCGTTTTACAACCATCTGAGGTCCCTATATGCTTCAAGAAGACGACCATCACCACAAAAGAAATCCAAGCAGCGTGCCTTAATGACTATCGTCCAGTGGCTCTGACATCCATCATCATGAAGCGCTTCCAAAGGTTAGTCATGGCACGAATCGACTCCAGCCTTCCGGATTGACTTGATCCACTACAGTTCGCCTACACTGCAACATGTCCACGGCAGACGCCATGTCTATGGCCCTGCACTCTACCATGGAACATCTAGATACAAAGACACTTATGTCAGACTCCTATTTATCGACTACAGCTCAGCCTTCACCACCATCATTCCTACAAAACTCACCTCCAAACGCCGTGGCCTTGGCCTCGGTTCCGTCCCTCTGTGAGTGGATCCTAAACTTTTTAACCCACAGGCCACAATCAGTAAAGATAGGCAACAACACCTCCTCCACGATCATCCTCAACACCGGTGCCCAACAAGGCTTTGTCCTCAGCCCCTTACTATACTCCTTGTTCACCTATGACTGTGTGGCCAAATTCCCCTCCAACTCGATTTTCAAATTTGCTGATGACACCACCATAGTGGGTCGCATTTCAAACAATGACGAGACAGAGTACAGGAATGAGCTAGATAGTTTCTGTGGCTGCTATGAAACCTACAACACGACATCCGGCGGGCATTAATCAGTAATTGGAAATAACAGATTTCCATTTAAAAAAAACATTGATGGCTAATATTTTTGTGGAGGCTTTAGAAAGGGTGCAGAAGAGATTTACCAGCATGTTGCCTGGTATGGAGGGCATTAGCTATGAGGGGAGTTTGAATAAAATTGGTTTGTTTTCAGTGGAACGAAGGGGTTTCGATGGAGTGGATAGTCAGATACATTTTCCCAGGGTAGAGGGGTCAATTAACAGGGGGCATAGGTTTAAGTTGCGAGCGGTAATGTTGAGAGGAGATGAACGACGCAATGTGTTTACAAAGAGGGTAGTGGGTGGCTAGAACTGCTGCCGGAGGAGGCGGTGGAAGCAGGAACGGAGGATTCCACCATCTCCTCCGGCAGGAGTGACGATTTAGGGGCATCTTGACAAATACATAAATAGGATGGCAATAGTGGGATACGGACCACGAAAGTATAGACAATTTTAGTTTTGACGGGCAGTATGGTCGGCGTGGGCTTGGAGGGCCGAAGGGCCTCTTCCTGCGCTGTACTTTTCTTTGATCTTTGTTCTTTTTCGGAATTAAGTTTTGATCAAAATTTCAATAGTTTCCATTATGTGGTCATCATTTTCTGAAGTGAAACTATCACGTTTGCTGAACAGACACAAACTCCCCTGTTTCATACTGGGCAGAAACATTAAAATTCCCTCCTCTGTAATCATGAGTCAAAGCTTCCTTGGTCCGATTTGCCGTTCAACATTAACACAACACGTCATCTCACAGCCATGTGACATTTACACTTCCACAGTCTTGAATGAGAATCTTTCTTGCCTGGCTCCACAGTGGGTGAGAGAGGGACAAACAGCAGGATTTTCGCCCAACTCTCCATTCAGGCGCTACCAGCAGAACGCGGGACTGCCGCTTCACTCAGCGGGTTACTACCCATCCCGGGGGTACTCCAACCAGGAGCAAACCTCCCAATACACCGAGCACAGGCTCAGAAACAGGCAGCTAGATTATATCACGCTCACTTCACCTCCGAGCAGCATTTACACAATCCCTCAGTGAGTGGAACTTCCCTTGAGCTTCTTTAGTTCTATTCAGCTCCTGTGACCTCTATGGACAGAATAATTTGTGTTTGAAGTCATGTTGTCATCACGCCCCAAGATTTGGATCCAGATCTGGGAAATATTCCTGTCTGTGTGAGCAATAAAATGTGGCGGTATCGAAAGATAGCAGGCGACTCTAGAGCAAAACGTTATGAGAAGAGAAATTGCAGAAACAGTGCAATGATTTAAAAGCATCTCGACGAGTGCTCCACACTTCCACAACGGAAAAAAGGCGGAGCTCCGTAGAGACCCTTCACGGTACCTGAACCCCTCCATGGCGCCTAGAAACCCTTCACGGTGCCTGAACCCCTCCATGGCGCCTAGAAACCCTTCACGGTGCCCAGAACCCCTCAATGGCGCCTAGAGACCCTTCACGGTGCCTGAACCCCTCCATGGCGCCTAGAAACCCTTCACGGTGCCTGAACCCCTCCATGGCGCCTAGAAACCCTTCATGGTGCCCAGAACCCATCCATGGCGCCTAGAAACCCTTCACGGTGCCCAGAACCCTTCCAAGGCGCCTGGACACCCATACCCGGTGTCCAGAACCCCTCCATGGCGCCTAGAGATCATTCGCTGTGCCCTGAACCCCTCCGTGGCGCCTGGAGACCCTACCCGGTGTCCTGAACTTCTCCATGGCGCCTGGAAACCCTTCACGGTGCCCTGAACCCCTCCATGGCGCCTAGAGACCCTTCACTGTGTCCTGAACCCCTCCATGGCGCCTGGAGACTCTACCCGGTGTCCTGAACATCTCCATGGCGGCTAGAAACCCGTCACGGTGCCCAGAACCCCTCCATGGCGCTTCGAAACTCATCGCTGTGCCCTGCAGCCCTCCATGGCGCCTGCAGACCCTACCCGGTGTCCTGAACTCCTCCATGGTGCATGGACACCCTTTATGGTGTCCTGAACCCCTCCATGGCTCCTAGAAACAATTCACTGCTGTGGGAGGCTGCCTCGATTTTTCTTATCGACTGGAAACTTTGAGGGAATGAAAGTATCTGAGGAACAGGCAGGAATTGACATTGAGGCAGAAGCTCAGCTGTGATCAAACTGATTGTTGGGGCAGGAGTGAGTGGTCGTGTAGTCTCCCAATGTTGTCATTTGCTATCAGTTCCAGTTGGCACAGCACTCGCAGCTCGCAACTGCGAGATAAGATTTTTAAGTTACATCTTTCGAATAATTATTTCAATATTCTGGGATACAGTTCAATTATCTGGTCTGCTCTGGCTGTGAGATTGGTGGAGGCAGATACAACAGTGGCTTTCAAATGTCAATGCGAGAAACGACTGGAATCAAATGCATGTCTCTGGGGAAAGGATGTTCGAGTGGGATTGAATGATCTGCTTATCTAAAGAGCCGCTGAGGTTAAACAGAATGAATGTCCTCCGTCGGTATTTCACGTACTTTTAAGTTTTTGGTCACATCTGGCTGTGAGATGATGTGCACCAACACCTTGAGTTTCCCCTGAATGTTACCCACCACGGCGAGTAGGATCACGGTAATCCGTTTCTACAATGTGTCCGTGCTTTAAGCCAGCGTCAGCTTTAGCTCACTGGTTACTTCACAGCATCAACTTAATTGTAAGTTCGGTACTGTCTCACCATGGGCGCTGATTGGCGTTTTTAATATTTCCAAAACATGTGTTTTTCATAAATAAAAGCAGCAGCACATTTATAATTGGAAGTTGGTGTATTTTGTTTAGAGGTTACATTAATCTGATTGAAAAAGATGTTTGTGCCACGTGTTTACTTTCTGACCTCACACTGCGGAAACTCAAGTTCGATTCCAGCTCTGTGCAATAACTGACCTATCACACATTGTCAATTCGTCACAACATAAATTGTGGAAAAGCGCATTAACAATTATCTATTATACATTTTGTGAAATTTCAGAACAAGATTGGTTACGCAGGCAAATTAATTAATCCATTTTTTGCCCAAGTGAAACGCTGTTTCTCAGATCTCCAAGAACGCTCAGGGAGTTCGAAAGCATCCCGGACCAAGCAGTGCGCTTGATTGCTCCTCCTGCCACAGGCATTCAATCCCTCCAACAGCCATCCCAAAATGCACCGCAATAACTCAACAAATTTCCTCAGGCAATTGTCCCTTGGACAGCACCTGCCATACCTACGACCACTATCATTTTGAAGAACTAGAAAAGCCCCTACTTGGGACAATCACCAACTAGAATTTCCCCACGAAATCACTCACCACTCCCAGTTGGAACCATAAAAAACGTTCCTTCACGGTGCCGGGGAAAAAATCATTTAGCTTCCTCCCTAAAAGCACTTTGGGTTTACCCAATCTTCACGGACTGCAACGATTCAAGAAAGCAGCTCACCACCACCTTCTGAAGGGCAACTGGGAATGGGTAATAAATTATGTCCTAACCAGCAACTTTCACATCCAGTAAAAGTGATCTTTTTCATGCATTTGTGCTTTGAATTTCTGGGGCCTGGGATGAACTGTTGTCAATTCTTTAAAAATATATATTGAGTACACAATTCATTTTTTCCATTATGGGGTAATTTAAGCTGGCCAGCTCACCTACCCTGCGGATCTTTGGGTTGTGGGGGAGAAACCGACGCAAAAACGGGGATAATGTGCAAACTCCACACGGATAGTGACCCAGAGACGGGAAAGAACCTGAGAATTCGGCGTCGTGAGGCAGCAGTGCTAACCACTGCGGCATTGCGCTGTTCCTGATTTTTCATTCTATCGGTGGAATGAATCATGTAACTTCTGCTTCAGAGGAACCTGGATCAAAAGTATTTCTAAGAGCATGAATCCTGGAAGACAGAAACAATGTGCTTGCTGCAGTAAGGTGGAAGGGAGTGATGTGCAATATACTAGAGCATTAAACGTTCTCTCCCCCTTTCTCTCTTTACCATTCTCCTTTATTCTGTTTCTAATTTGTTTTTATTGGTGTCGGGTGACGATTTGATTTGCTGTGGGACTCTTCAGGAAGATATTCTTCTGCATCTTTTTCTAGGCATGCACATTTTCTGACTTTGTTGCTTTTTGGAACCACTGCAAACATGATAAACAGTTGGAAATTCACAACATTGAAGGAGGCTCTTTGCTCCACAATTACTGTGTCTGTGCCCACTATTACTATTATACAGACACATGGCCAGATAATTGAAAACAGGAGTTTGGTCGTCTTGCTCAAGTTGTTCAAGGCATTGGGAAGGACACACTTGGAATACTGTGTACAGTTCTGGAATTTCGAAAAAATATTATTTAGGCAGAAGGAATGCAGAAAAGGTTTGCTATGCTGCTACGGGACTTGATGGTTAGAGTGATTAGGAGCGGCTGGATAGACTGGAACATGTTTCTTGGAGGCTAGTGGTGATCTTGACGACGGCTATATAATAATGAGGGGAATAGATCAGGTAGATGTTCCCAAACGTAATGGAATCCAAAACTAGAGGGCATAGGTTTAAGGTGAGACGGGGCTGATACAAAAGGGCCCAGCGGAACAATTGTTTCACACAGAGGTTTGTGAGTGTCTGGAACGAGCTGGCAGAGGCAGTAGTACAAGCGTCTGCAATTCTGCCCTTTAAAAACATTTAGATATTTATATGGAGAAGATGGGTATAGGGGAATAAGACCAAATGTGGGTAATTGGACAGGTTGTGTACAGTGCTGGGATACATAAAGGATATTATTTAGGGAGAAGGAATGCAGAAAAGGTTTGCTAGGCTGCTACGGGAATTAATGGTTTGAGTTAATAGGATCGGCTGGATATTCTGGAACTTTTTTCTTGGAGGCTAGGGGTGATCTTGACGACGGCTGTAAAATAATGCGGGGAATAGATCAGGTAGATGTTCCCAAAGGTAATGGAATCCAAAACTAGAGGGCATAGGTTTAAGGTGATAGGGGGTTGATGCAAAAGGGTCCAGAGGAACAGTTGTTTCACACAGAGGTTGGTGAGTGTCTGGAACGAGCTGGCTGAGGCAGTAGTAGAAGCGTCTGCAATTCTGCCTTTTAAAAAGCATTTATATAGTTATATGGAGAAGATGGGTAGAGACGAATATGACCAAATGTGAGCAATTGGACAGGCTTTGTGTAGGGAAAACTGGGCGGCATGAACAAATTAGGCCGAAGGCCCAATTTCCATGCTGTAAACGTCTGTGACTCTATAACCTGTCCCACCTTCCAGATCTGTTTCGCCGCATTTTCGAGCACTCCATCTGTATGTGCCAGTGTGTTTGAAATTTTGCTGTGGGTGTCTGCCTCCATTTTTCTTATCGACTGTGAACTTTGAGAGAATGAAAGTATCTGAGGAACAGGCAGGAATTGACATTGAGGCAGAAGCTCAGCTGTGATCAAACTGAAAGTTGGGGCAGGAGTGAGTGGTCGTGTCGTCTCCAAATGTTGTCATTTTGATCAGGTCCAGTTGCCACAGCACTCGCAGCTCGCAGGTGAATATAACTGCGAGATAAGATTTTTAACGTACATCTTTGCAACAATTATTTAAATGTGCTGGGATACATTTAAATTATCTGGTCTGCACTGCCTGTGAGATTGGTGGAGGCAGATACAACAGTGACTTTCCAACTTCAATGCGAGAAACGACAGCAATCAAATGCATGCCTCTGTGAAAAGGTCGGTCGAGTGGGATTGAATGATC
Organism: Scyliorhinus torazame; assembly: GCF_047496885.1. Lineage (NCBI taxonomy): Eukaryota > Metazoa > Chordata > Chondrichthyes > Carcharhiniformes > Scyliorhinidae > Scyliorhinus > Scyliorhinus torazame. The sequence goes on along the minus strand of NW_027307879.1, from coordinate 417,387 downwards.
TGCTAATCTAAAGAGCCGCTGAGGTTCAACGGAATGAATGTCCTCCGTCGGTACTTCACGCACTTTCAAGTTTTTGGTCACGTCTGGCTGTGAGGTGATGTGCAGCGACACCTGGAGTGTCCCCTCAATGCTCCCCACCACGGCGAGTTTGATGACGGTAATCCTTTATATACAATGTGTCCGTGCTTGACGTCAGCGTCAGCTTTAGCTCACTGGTTACTTCACAGCATCAACTTAATTGTAAGTTCGAGCCTGTCTCACCGTGGGCGCTGCCTGGCGTTTTTTATATTCCCGTAACATGTGCGGTGCATAAATAAAAGCAGCAGCACATTTATAATTAGGAGTCGGTGTATTTTGTTACAGGCTGCAATGATCTGTTTAAAAAGCAGCTTATGCCACGTGTTTACTTTCTGGCCTCGCGCTGCGGAAACCCGAGTTCGATTCCAGCTCTGTACAATAACTGACCTGTCACACTTTGCCAATTACTCACTACCTAAATGGAGGAAAAGAGCATTAACGATTATCTATTACACATTTTTTGAAATTTCGAAACAAGATTGGTTACGCAGGCAAATTGATTAATCCATTTTTTTCACGTGAAACGCTGTTCCCCAGATCTCCAAGAACGCTCAGGTAGTTCGAAAGCATCCAGGACCAAGCAGTGCGCTTGATTGCTCCTCCTGCCACAAGCATTCAATCCCTCCGCCACAGACATCCCAAAATGCACCGCAATAACTCCACAATGTCCCTCAGGCAATTGTTCCTTCGGCAGCACCTTCCAGACCTACGACCACTGTCATTCGGAAGAACTAAACAAGCCCCAACTTGGGAAAATCACCAACTGCAATTCCCCCTCCAAATCACTCACCACTCCCACTTGAAACCATATAAACGTTCCTTGACGGTAACGGGGGAAAATCATTTAGCTTCCTCCCTTAAAGCACGTGGGTGTACCCAAACTTCACGGCCTGCAACGATTCTAGAAAGCAGCTCACCACCACCTTCTGAAGGGCAACTAGGGATGGGCAATAAGTTCTGCCCTAACCAGCAACTTTCACATCCAGTAAAAGTGACCTTTTTAATGCATTGGTGCTTTGAATTTCTGGGGCCTGTATGAACTGTTCTCCAACCTTCAAAAATAAATATACAGTACCCAATTCCTTTTTTCCAATTAAAGGGCAATTTCGTGTCGCCAATTTACCTGCCCTGCACGTCATTGGTTGTGGGGAGAAACCCACGCAAAAACGGGAAGAATGTGCAAACTCCACACGGACAGTGACCCAGAGCCGGAATTGAAACTAAGAACTCAGCGGCGTGAGGAAGCAGTGCTAACCACTGAGCCATCCTGCTGTCCCTATTTGTCATTCTAACGGTGGAATGAATCATGTAACTTCTGCTTCAGAGGAAAGTACATTTAATGGATGTCGAACAGCATGAATCCTTGAAAATAGAAACAATGTGCTTGCTGCAGTAAGGTGGAAGGGAGTGGTGTGCAAAATACTCCAGCATTAAAGGCTCTCTCCCCCTTTCTCTCTTTACCATTCTCCTTTATTCTGTTTCTAATTTGTTTGTATTGGTATCGGGCGAAGATTTGATTAGCTGTGGTTCTCTTGAGCAAGATATTCTCTCCACCTTTTTCTAGGCAGGCGCAAGACATTGGGAAGGACACACTTGGAATCCTGTGTACGGTTCTGGAATATAGAAAGGATATTATTTAGGGAGAAGGAATGCAGGAAACATTTGCTAGGCTGCTACGGGACTTGATGGTTAGAGTTAATAGGATCGGCTGGATATACTGGAACATTTTTCTTGGAGGCTAGGGGTGATCTTGACGACGGCTGTAAAATGAAATGAAAACCGCTGATTGTCACAAGTCGGCTACAAATGTAATTACTGTGAAAATACCCTAGTCGCCACATTCCGGCGCCGGTTCGGGGAGAGTGTTATGGGAATCGAACCGTGCTGTTGGTCTGCTATAATCCAGCGACTTAGCCTTGTGCTAAACAGCCCCACAGAAACAATGGCGGGCATAGACCAGGTAGATGTTGCCAAACGTAATGGAATCCCAAACTAGAGGGCATCGGTTCAAGGTGAGAGGGGATTGATACATAGGTTTATACAAACAATTGTTTCACTGGTTTCTGTTTCTGTTTTGTTTCGATCGGTAACGGGTGAAGGTGTGATTTGCTGTCGGTCTCTTGAGCAAGATATTGTTCTACATCTTATTCCACTCAGACACATTCTGCGACTATTTTGCTTTTTGCACCACTGTAAACATGGTGAACAATTGGAAATTCACAACGCTGATGGAGGCTCTTTGTTCCACAATTACTGTGTCTGTGCCCATTGTTACTATGATCTAGTTACATGGTCAGATAATTGAATACAGGAGTTGGGATGTCTTGCTGAAGTTGTACAAGACATTGTGAAGGGCACACTTGGAATACTGTGTACACTTCTCGTCAACGTAATATAGAAGGAGGGCAGAAAAGATTTGCTCGGCTGCTACCGGACTAGACAATTTTAGTTATAAGGAACGGCTGGATAGACTGGAACATTTTTCTTGGAGGCTGGGGGTGATCTTGACGTCGGCTATAAAATAATGAGGAGCATAGATGAAGTAGATTTTCGCAAATGTAGTGGAATCCAAAACTAGAGGGCATAGGTTTAACGTGAGAGGGGAGAGATTCAAAAGGGTTCAGAGAGACAATTGTTTCACACAGAGGGTGGTGAGTGTCTGGAACGAGCTGGCAGAGGCAGTAATAGAGGCGTCTACAATTCTGCCTTTAAAAAGCATTTAGATAGTTTTCTTGAGAAGATGGGTGTAGAGGAATATGACCAAATGTGGACAATTGGCCAGGGTTTGTGTCGTAAAAACTGGGCGGCATTGACAAGTTAGGCAGAAGGGCCTATTTCCATGCTGAAAACTTCTATGACCCTATGACCTGTCCCACCTTCCAGATCTGTGTCGCTGCAGATTCGAGTACTCCATCTATATGTCCAAATCGGTTTGAAATTTTGCTGTGGGTGTCTGCCTCGATTTTTCAGATCGACAGTGAACTTTGAGGAATGAAAGTATCTGAGGAACAGGCAGGAATTGACATTGAGGCAGAAGCTCAGCGGTGATCGAAGTGAATGTTGGGGCAAGAGTGAGTCTCCGTATGTTGTAATTTCCGATCAGTTTCAGTTGCCACAGCACTCGCAGATGAAGATATCTGCGAGATAAGATTTTAAAGTTACATATTTCCAACAATTATTTCAATATTCTGGGATACAGTTTAATTATCTGTTCTGCACTGCCTGCGAGATTGGTGGAGGCAGATATAACAGTGGCTTTCAAATTTCAATGCGAGAAACGACAGGAATAAAATGCATGCCTTTTGGGAAAGGTCGATGGAGTGGGATTGAATGAACCGCTAATGTAAAGAGCCGCTGATGATAAACGGAATGAGTGTCCTCCTTCGGTACTTCACGCACGTTTAAGTTTTTGGTCACGTCTGGCTGTGAAATGATGTGCATCAACACCTGGAGTTTCCCGTCAATGTTACCGACCACGGCGAGTAGGATCACGGTAATCCTTTATATAATGTTCCCATGCTTAAAACGACACAGCTTTAGCTCACTGGTTACTTCACAGCATTCATTTAGTTATAAGTCAGAACCTGTCTCACCGTGGGCGCTGACTGGCGTTTTTAAAATTTCCAAAACATGTGTGTTGCATAAAAAATGCAGCAGCACATTTATAATTAGAAGTGGGTGTATTTTGTTTAGAGGTTGCATTGATCTGTTTTGAAAAGAGGCTTGTGCCACGTGCTTTCTTTCCGATCATATACTGCGAAAACCCAAGTTCGATTCCAGCTCAGTATATCTGACCTATCACACTCTGTCAATTACTCACAAACTAAATCCAGGAAAAGAGCATGGACGATTATCGATTATGCATTTCCTTAAATTTCGGAACAAGATTGTCTACGCAGGCAAATTTATTAATCCATTCTTTTCCACGTGAAACGCTGTTCCGCAGATCTCCAAGAACACCCAGTGAGTTCGAAAGCATCCAGGACCAAGCAATGCGCTTGATTGCTCCTCCTGCCACAAGCATTCAATCCCTCCGCCACAGCCATCCCAAAATGCACCGCAATAACTCAACAAAGTTCCTCGGGCAATTGTTCCTTCGGCAGTACCTTACAGAACTACGACCACTAACATTTTGAAGAACTAGAAAAGCCCCTACTTGGGACAATCACCAACTGGATCTTCCCCTCCAAATCACTCACCGCTCCCACTGGGAACCATATTAACGTTCCTACACGGTAACGGGGGAAAAAAAATTTTGCTTCCTCCATAAAAGCACGTGTGTGCACCCAAACCTCATGGACTGCAACGCTTCAAGAAAGCAGCTCACCACCACCTTCTGAAGGGCAACGAGGGATGGTCAATAAATTCTGTCCTAACCAGCAGCTGTCATATCCAGTAAAAGTTATCTGTTTAATATATTGGTGCTTTGAATTCCTGGGGCCCGGGATGAACTGTTCTCCATTCTCGAAACAAAAATATCGGGTACCCAATTCATTTTTTCCAATTAAGTCCCAATTTAGCGTGACTAATCCACCTACTCTGCACATAATTGGGTTGTGGGGGCATAACCCACGCAAACACGGGGAGAATGTGCAAACTCCGCACAAAGAGTGACCCAGAGCCTGGATCGGACCTGAGAACACGACGCCATAAGGCAGCAGTGCTAGCCACTGCGCCACTGTCCTGCCCCTGTTCGTAATTCTAACGGTGGACTGAATCATGTAACTTCTGCTTCACAGGAAACTGGATCGAAGGTATTTCAAACAGCATGAATCCTGGAAGATAGAAACAATGTGCTTGCTGCAGTCAGGTGGAAGGTAATGGTGTGCAATGTATCCAGCAGTAAACGCTCTCTCCTCCTTTCTCTCTTTACCACTCTCCTTTGTTTCTCTTCTGTTTCTATTGGCATTGGGTGAAGATTTGTTTTGCCGTGGGTCTCTGAGCAAGACATTCTTCTACATCTTATTGCAGTCAGCCACATTTTGCGACTTTTTTTGCTTTTTACACGACTGTAAACATGATGAACAATTGGAAATTCACAACGCTGAAGGAGGCTCTTTGTTCCACAATTACTGTGTCTGTGCCCATTGTTACAATTCTACAGATACATGGTCAGAAATTGAGTACAAAAGATGGGACGTCTTGTTGAAGCTGTACACGACATTGGGAAGGACACAATTGGAATAATGTGTACAGTTCTGGTCACCGTAATAGAGAAAGAGGGCAGAAAAGATTTGCTCGGCTGCTTCCGGTCTTGAAAAGTTGAGTTATAAGGAGCGGCTGGATAGACTGGAACATTTTTATTGTAGGCATGCGGTGATCTAGACAACGGCTAAAAAATAATGACGGGCATAGATAAGATAGATTTTCCATGAGGTACTGGAATCCAAAACTAGAGGGCATAGGGTTAAGTTGAATGAGGAGAGAAACAAAATGGTCCAGAGGCACAATTGTTTCACACAGAGGGTGGTGAGTGTCTGGAACGAGCCGGCAGAGGCAGTAGTAGAGGCGTCTACAATTCTGCCTTTTAAAAAGCATTTAGATAGTTATATGGAGAAGATGGGTATAGAGGAATATGACCAAATGTGGGCAATTGGACAGGCTTTGGGTAGTAAAAACTAGACGGCATGGACAAGTTAGGCCGTAGGGCCTATTTCCACTCTGTAAACTTCTATGACCCTATGACCTGTCCCACCTTCCAGATCTGTGTCGCTGCAGATTCGAGCACTCCATCTGTATGTCCAAATCGGTTTGAAATGTTGCTGTGGTGTCTGCCTCCATTTTTCTTATCGACAGTGAACTTTGAGGGAATGAAAATATCTGAGGAACAGGCAGCAAATGACATTGAGGCAGAATCTCAGCTGCGATCAAACTGAATGTTGGGGCAGGAGTGATGGCCGTGTTGTCTCCCGATGTTGTCATTTGCTATCAGTTCCAGTTGCCACAGTACCCGCAGGTGAATATAACTGCGAGATCAGATTTTTAAGTTACATCTTTCCAACAATTATTTAAATGTGCTGGGATACATTTAAATTATCTGGTCTGCTCCGCCTGTGAGATTGGTGGAGGCAGATACAACAATGACTTTCAAATTTCAATGCGAGAAACAACAGCAATCAAACGCATGCCTTTGGGGAAAAGTCGGTCGAGTGGGACTGAATGATCTGCTAATCTAAAGAGCTGCTGAGGTTAAACGGAATGAATGTCCTCCGACGGTACTTCACGCACTTTTACATTTCTTGTCACGTCTGGCTTTGTGGTGATGTGCAGCGACACCTGGAGTGTCCCCTCAATGTTACCTACCACGGCGAGTAGGATCACGGTAGACCTTTATATACAATGAGTCCCTACTTGACGTCAGCGTCAGCTTTAGCTCACTGGTTACTTCACAGCATCAACTTAATTGTAAGTTTCAGCCTGTCTCACCGTGGGCGCTGCCTGGCGTTTTTTATATTTCCAAAACATGTGTGGTGCATAAATAAAAGCAGCAGCACATTTATAATTAGAAGTCGGTGTATTTTGTTACAGTCTGCATTGATCTGTTTTAAAAAGCAGCTTATGCCACGTGTTTACTTTCTGTCCTCTCGCTGCGGAAACCCGAGTTCGATTCCAGCTCTGCAGAATAACTGACCTATCACACTTTGTCAATTACTCACAACCTAAATGGAGGAAAAGAACACGAACGATTGATTATCTGTTATACATTTTTTTGAAATTTCAGAACAAGATTGCTTACGCAGGCAAATTGATTAATCCATTATTTTCCACGTGAAACGCTGTTCCCCAGATCTCCAAGAACACTCAGGTAGTTCGAAAACACCCAGGACCAAGCAGTGCGCTTGATTGCTCCTCCTGCCACAAGCATTCAATCCCTCCGCCACAGCCATCCCAAAATGCACCGCAATAACTCAACAAAGTTCCTCAGGTAATTGTTCGTTCGACAGCACCTTCCAGACCTACGACCACTGTCATTTTGAAGAATTAGACAAGCCGCTACTTGGGAAAATCACCAACTGCAATTCCCCCTCCAAATCACTCACCACTCCCACTAGGACCCATATTTACGTTCCTTCACGGTACCGGGGATTTGTTTTTTAGCTTCCTCCCTTAAAGCACGTGTGTGTACCCAAACCTCACGGCCTACAACGATTCAAGAAAGCAGCTCACCACCACCTTCTGAAGGGCAACCAGGGATGGCAATAAATTCTGTCCCAACCAGCAACTCTCACATCCAGTAAAAGTGATCTTTTTAAAGCATTGGTGCTTTGAATTTCTGGGGCCTGGGAATGAACTGTTTTCCATTCTTTAAAAATAAATATAAAGTACCCAATTCCTTTTTTCCAATTATGGGGCAACTTGGTGTGGCCAATCCGCCTACCCTGCACATCTTTTGTTGTGGGAGAGAAATCAACGCAAAACCGGGGAGAATGTGCAAACTCCACATGGACAGTGACCCAGAGACGGAATCGAACCTGAGAACGCAGTGTCGTGAGGCAGCAGTGCTAACCACTGGCCCATCCTGCTGTCCCCATTGTTCATTCTAACGGTGGAATGAATCATGTAACCTCTGCTTCAGTGGAAAGTGAATCTAATGCATTTCTAACAGCATGAAACCTTGAAGATAGAAACAATGTGCTTGCTGCAGTAAGCTGGAAGGGAGTGATGTGCAATGTACTCCAGCATTAAAGGCTCTCCCCTTTTCTCTCTTTACCATTCTCCTTTATTCTGTTTCTGTTTTGTTTCTATTAGTATCGGGTGAAGATTTGATTAGCTGTGAGTCTCTTGAGCAAGATATTCTTCTACATTTTTTCCAGTCAGACACATTCTGCGACTTTTTTGCTTTTTGCTCCACTGTAAACATGATGAACAATTGGACATTCACAAAGCTGAAGGAGACTCTTTGTTCCACAATAACTGTGTCTATGCCCATTGTTACTATGATCTAGTTACATGGTCAGATAATTGAATGCAGGAGTTGGGATGTCTTGCTGAAGTTGTACAAGACATTGTGAAGGACACACTTGGAATACTGTGTACTGTTCTGGTCACCGTTATATAGAAAGAGGGCAGAACAGATTTGCTCGGCTGCTACCGGACTTGACAGTTTGAGTTATAAGGAGCGGCTGGGTAGACTGGAACATTTTTCTTGGAGGCTGGGGGTGATCCTGACGTCGGCTATAAAATAATGAGGGGCATAGATGAAGTAGATTTTCCCAAAGGTAGTGGAATACAAAACTAGAGGGCATAGGTTTAAGGTGAGAGGGGAGAGATACAAAAAGGCCCAGAGGAACAATTGTTTCACACAGCGTGTGGTGATTGTCTGGAACGAGCTGGCAGAGGCAGTAATAGAGGTGTCTACAATTCTGCCTTTAAAAAGCATTCAGATAGGTATATGGAGAAGATGGGGATAGAGGTATATGACCAAATGTGGGCAATTGGACAGGCTTTGGGTAGTAAAAACTAGACGGCATGGACAAGTTAGGCCGAAGGGCCTATTTCCATTCTGTAAACTTCTATGACTCTATGACCTGTCCCACCTTTCATATCTGTGTCGCTGCATATTCGAGCCCACCATCTATATGTCCAAATCGGTTTGAAATTTTGCTGTGGGTGTCTGCCTCGCTTTTTCTGATCGACAGTGAACTTTGAGGGAATGAAAATATCTGAGGAACAGGCAGCAAATGACATTGTGGCAGAAGCTCAGCTGTGATCAAACTGAAGGGCGATGGTTGATGGGACGTGTTCAGACTGGAGTCCAGTTACTAGTGGTGTACTACAAAGATCTATTTTGGGGCCACTGCTGTTTGTCATTTTTATAAATGACCTGGAGGAGGGCATAGAAGGATGGGTGAGTAAATTTGCAGATGACACTAAAATCGGTGGAATTGTGAACAGTGCGGAAGGATGTTACAAGTTACAGAGGGACATAGATAAGCTGCAGCGCTGGGCTGAGAGGTGGCAGATTGAGTTTAATGCACAGAAGTGTGAGGTGATTCATTTTGGAAGGATGGGCTAATGGTGTACTGGGCAAATGGTAAGATTCTTGGCAGTGTGGATGAGCAGAGAGATCTCGGTGCCCATGTATATAGATGCCTGAAAATTGCCACTCAGGTTGAGAGGGTTGTTAAGAAGGCGTACGGTGTGTTAGCTTTTATTGGTAGAGGGATTCAGTTTCGGAGCCATGAGGTCATGTTGCAGCTGTACAAAACTCTGGTGCGGCCGCATTTAGAGCATTGCGTGCAATTCTGGTCACCGCATTATAGGAAGGATGTTGAAGCATTGGAAAGGGTGCAGAAGAGATTTACCAGAATGTTGCCTGGTATGGAGGGAAGGTCTTATGAGGAAAGGCTGAGGGACTTGAGGCTGTTTTCGTTAGAGAGAAGAAGGTTAAGAGGTGACTTAATTGAGGCATATAAGATGATCAGAGGATTGGATAGGGTGGACAGTGAGAGCTTTTTTCATCGGATGGTGATGTCTAGCACGAGGGAACATAGCTTTAAATTGAGGGGAGATAGATATAAGACAGACGTCAGAGGTAGGTTCTTTAGTCAGAGAGTAGTAAGGGTGTGGAATGTCCTGCCTGCAGCAGTAGTGGACTCGCCAACACTAAGGGTATTCAAATGGTAATTAGATAGACATATGGACGATAAGGGAATCGTGTAGATGGGCTTTAGAGTGGTTTCACAGGTCGGCGCAACATCGTGGGCTGAAGGGCCTGTACTGCGCTGTAATGTTCTTTGTTCTATGTTCTATGTGCTTCAGAGGAAACAGGATCGAAGGTATTTCTAACAGCATGAATCCTGGAAGACAGAAACAATGTGCTTGCTGCAGTAAGGTGGAAGGGAGTGATGTGCAATGTACTCCAGCATTAAATTCTCTCTCCTCCTTTCTCTCTTTACTACTCCTTTATTCTGTTTCTGTTTTGTTTATATTGGTATCGGGTGAAGTTTTGATTTACTGTGGGTCTCTTGAGCAAGATATTCTTGTTCGTCTTTTTCCAGTTCTGCGACTTTGTTGCTCTTTGCAACCACAGCAAACATGATGAATAATTGGAAATTCACAGCACTGAAGGAGGCTCTTTGTTCCACAATTAATGTGCCTGTGGCCATTATTACTATGAATCAGATACATGGCCAGATAATTGAATAGAGGAGTTGGGACGTCTTGCTGAAGTTGTACAAGAAAATGGGAAGGAGATAGTTGGAATACTGTGTACAGTTCTGGTCACCCTAAGATAAAAAGGATAGTATTAACCTAGAAAGAGGGCAGAAAAGATTTGCTAGGCTGCGACCGGACTTGATAGTTTGAGTTAAACTGAGCGGCCGGATAGACTGGAACATTTTTCTTGGAGGCTAGGGATGATCTTGACGTCGGCTAAAAAATAATGAGGGGCATTGATGAAGTAGATTTTCCCAAAGGTAGTGGAATCGAAATATAGAGGGCATAGGTTTAAGGTGAGAGGGGAGAGATACAAAAGGGTCCAGATGAACAATTGTTTCACACAGAGGGTGGTGAGTGTCTGGAACGAGCTGGCAGAGACAGTAGTAGAGGCGTATACAATTCTGCCTTTAAAAAGCATCTAGATAGTTATATGGAGAAGATGGGTATGGAGGAATATGACCAAATGTGGACAACTGGACAGGGTTTGTGTGGTAAAAACTGGGCGGCATGCCAAGATTGGCCGAAGGGCCTATTTCCATGCTGTAAACTTCGATGACTCTATGACCTGTCCCACCTTCCAGATCTGTGTCGCTGCCGATTCGAGCACACCATCTAATGTCCAAATCGGTTTGAAATTTTGCTGTGGGTGTCTGCCTCGATTTATCTTAACGACAGTGAACTTTGAGGGAATGAAAGTATCTGAGGAACAGGCAGGAATTGACATTGAGGCAGAAGCTCAGCTGTGATCAAACTGAATGTTGGGGCAGGAGTGAGTGGCCGTGTTGTAATGTTCTATCAGTTCCAGTTGCCACAGCACTCGCAGCTCACAGGTCAATATAACTGCCAGGTAAGATTTTTAAATTACATCTTTCGAACAATTATTACAATGTTCTGCGAGACAGTTCAATTATCTGGTCTGCACTGCCTGTGAGATTGGTGGAGGCAGATACAACAATGATTTCGAATTTCAATGCGAGAAACAACAGCAATGAAATGCATGCCTCTGGGGAAAGTTCGGTCGAGTGCGATTGAATGATCTGCTAATCTAAAGAGCCGCTGAGGTTAAGCGGAATGAATGTCCTCCGTTGTTACTTCACGCACTTTTACATTTTTGGTCAATTCTGGCGATGAGGTGATGTGCAGCGACACCTGGAGTTTCCCGTCAATGTTACCCACCACGGCGAGTTTGATCACGGTAATCCTTTATAAACAATGTGTCCGTGCTTGACGTCAGCGTCAGCTGTAGCTCACTGGTTACTTCACAGCATCAACTTTCGAGTAAGTTCGAGCCTGTCTCACCGTGGGCGCTGCCTGGCGTTTATTAAATTTCCAAAACATGTGCGGTTCATAAATAAAAACAGCAGCTCATTTATAATTACGAGTCGGTGCATTTTGCTACAGGCTGCATTGATCCGTTTTAAAAAGCAGCTTCTGCCACGTGTTTGCTTTCTGGGCTCGCGCTGCGGAATCCCGAGTTCGATTCCAGCTCTGTACTATAAGTGACCTGTCACACTTTGCCAATTGCTCACAACCTAAATGGAGGAAAAGTGCATTAATGATTATCTACTATACTTTTTTTGAAATTTCAGAACAAGATTGTTTACGCAGGCAAATTGATTAATCCATTTTTTTCCCACGTGAAGCGCTGTTCCCCAGATCTCCAAGAATACTCAGGGTGTTCGAAAACATCCAGGACCAATCAGTGCGCTTGATTGCTCCTCCTGCCACAGGCATGCAATCCCTCCGCCACAGACATCCCAAAATGCACTGCAATAACTCAACAATGTTCCTCAGGCAATTGTTCCTTCGGCAGCACCTTCCAGACCTACGACCACTGTCATTTTGAAGAACTAAACAAGCCCCTACTTGGGAAAATCACCAACTGCAATTCCCCCTCCAAATCACTCAACACTCCCACTTGGAACCATAACAACGTTCCTTCTCGATAACGAGGAAAAATCATTTAGCTTCCTCCCGAAAAGCACTTGGGTGTACCCCAAACTCACGGCCTGCAACGATTCTAGAAAGCAGCTCGCCGCCACCTTCTGAAGGGCAACTAGGGATGGGCAATAAATTCTGTCCCAACCAGCAACTCTCACATCCAGTAAAAGTGATATTTTTATGCATTAGTGCTTTGAATTTCTGGGGCCTGTATGAACTGGTCTCCAACCTTCAAAAATAAATATACAGTACCCAATTCCTTTTTTCCAATTAAGGGGCAATTTCGTGTGGCCAATCCACCTACCCTGCACATCTTTGGTAGTGGGAGAGAAACCCACGAAAAAACGGGAAGAATGTGCAAACTCCACAGGGACAGTGACCCAGAGCAGGGATTGGAACTAAGAACTCAGCGGTGTGAGGCAGCAGTGCAAATGAAAATGACAACCAGGAACTACATACGGTGGTCAGACCTGGAGCCTAGCATCGTGCGGCTGGGCCATCAATGTAACAGACCAGAAGCTGCAATCAGTCACACCCCTTCGTCCATGGCAATCACCCGGCAGGCCTTGGGTGCACCTGCATGCGGATTTTGCCCGGTATTTTCAGGACTCAATGTTCGTATTGATAGTGGATGTCCATTCCAAAACGTTAGACATCCAACGTATGCCATTCACCACTTCGACGGCTGCCACCGAGAAGGTAGGCCTCTCATTTAATAGACTTGACACCCTGGAGTTAATGGATAAAGATTTACTAGCGAGACAAACGGAAGGAATCACATCCATACCGCCGCAGGCTGAACTTCCTCAAACAGTGTGACTGAACGAGCAGTGCAGACTTTCATGAGGGACTTGCAGAAACAGTCCATGCTGTAGATACGAGGTTGGTATGTTTTTTTCTTCAGCTACCATATGGCGTTACCCGACATTGGCGATGTAGTGCAACGGAATTCAGATCTTCAGAGGCAGTATTGAAGCAGGCAGATGCAGGACAGAGGTGTTCAAACGGGAGACACGGTATACATCTGAACCTGTGGAGGGAGTGATATTGGGGATACTAGGAACCATGCTGGAATGGACGGGAACGGTATCTTGCATGGAATAAACACGGGAGTGGACGTGTAGCCATCTGGGATGGCCACTTCCAGAATACAAAATGGACAATTGCAAAGATTGCAGGGAAATATGGACAATGCTAAGATAGCAGGCAGGCACAGAATCTGTCTGCATATTGGAGAAACAACTCCAAGACGAGACTGAAACTGTAGGCACATTAGCGTATGGATGGCCCATCTCCGTGAACAAAGGAAGATAATTAAGTCACCGATCTGGCCCCAGACCTCACAGCGCCAGTACCCCAAACCGAAAGCACAAGCAAAGCCAGGCCAACAGCCACCTAGTACACGCCCAGCCATGAGGGCACCCACCCATTCATTGGTTAGGATCAATGCGAATGATCAAGAAACGGCCTAATTGCTTGGGGCCAATTTCAAGGCCCACCAAAAGCGCGCGAAGCCCCCTTCAGATATAAGAAGAAGGCCCCAAGAGAGAATCGCTCTCGTGGAATCGGCTCTCAAAGCGGAGAGACCCTTCCACCCTCTGCACCGGAAGCAAGTAAGTCTAATGTCAACGCACAAAACCAGACGGACGACCTTAGCTCTTCCCGTCCACCACTTCGACCCCAGCAGCCACAGATCCGAACAACAGCCATTGTTCCTCTGACTGGGTGGGCGCCCGAAGCTAAATAAAGGCTTTAGCAGCAGTGATAGTTTAGTCTGTAGTATTTCGTGCACGAGTAGAACTTGCTGTGTGTGTAAATAAATAGTATTGACGTTGAACTAACTAACTGGTGTACCGGCTCTTCGATCAGTATTCGGGTTTGAACTCTGTGGCGGTATCGAAAGATACCTGGCGACTCTAAAGCAAACGAAATTAGAAATAAGGAAGGCGACCATATTGACCGCCATATTCAGAAACAACCAAAGAGAGCAACATTTACTGGCGACCTCTGACGGGACTCGACCTGGAAGTGGCCTAGTCACTCCGAGAGAACCCAAATTTGAATTGGAATCCAATTGGAAACAGAAAAACCACAAGTGTAAGAACAATACTGATCAAACCTCCAAGATTCGAAAGTCTGTTAATGCGTGAGTACTAACAGGGATTTAAGGTAAACCTGAGAAATTTTGTTGCGTAAAACAAGTGGGAGTTTGGTAGGCCGAATATTAGCGTAAGCCGTACCCGTGTTTACATCACCACTTAATCACCCTCTGTTCCAAATTCGGTGGACACCACAGAGATAGAGAAAAATGGCAATGAAGACAATGGAACGCCTTATGAACCCCCAGGAATTCGACGTTGCCGCGACCAGTAGAGTAGGACAGTGTCCCGTATGGGAAGAAGAGATCAGAAAATATCTCAAAGGAAAAGCTTGGGCCCTTTGGAGTGAATTCTGCGCCAATGACGAAACAGGTCCCGGAAGCAGAGGGCATACTTGGTGGGAGAACCTGACAGAGATCCATAAGAAGAGCTGAGGGAAAGCTCGCAAGCCGATGGCAATCGTGTCCTGCTTGGCACAATTGCGAGGTACAAGAGGAGGTCGTGAGGATGCTTCATAGAGTGATTCAGGAGAGAGACAAGAATAGTAAAGGAGATGTGAGTGGATATGAGAGAGAGAACAGGGAACTGTGGGAGCAGTTAGCGGCGAGGGACAAGGAGGTGGCTGATGCCAAGCGGGCACACCAGTTTTGCCTCGCCCATTTGAGCAGCTTTCAGTCCAAATATGACAAAGCCTACCAGGACACGCAACGCGCAGTGTCGGTAAGACAGGAAAACGAACAACAGGTCGAGCAGTTGCAGAAAAAGTGCAACAACTTAAAAGGAGCCCTACGAGCGCTCCACACTTTCACAACGGAACAAAGGCAGAGCTCGATAGACCACGCAAAGTGCCGGAAGCAAATTGCAGTCTCTGGTTTCTGTTCAGAATGGGTGGCAGAGCAGGTTCGGACCACAGCTCGAGCAAGAAAATAGCCCCGATTGGCAGGAGTTAAATGAGACTCCCCATAGATATGTACATGGGACATGTACATAGGAAAAACCCCAGAAACGAAAAGCACCCCAACCCCCAACTTAACAGGCAGAACACACCCCGATGAACCCTGTCACCACACAGCGCAGGGCCACAGCAGAAGGGAACACAGATTTCTTCCACGCTAACCCATTAACCGTCACTCAATTAAGAGACACGTCTGATTAAATAACACCGTTCCTACCCACATCGGACCCCCACCAGTTCTTTGCAAGAGCAGACAATCATGGTACGGCCTGGATGAAAAGGAGCAAGTGAAGCTTACAGTTATAAGCCTCGACCCTTCAGTCGTGGCATCCCTTCCCGACCCACAGAATGTAGGGGGAGGCACCCTACAAGGAATGCACACAGCGATCCTAGATGCGATCGGCTATAACAAAGGAGACCAAGTAGAAGGCCTAAACAAGTGGAGGCAATAGAAGGGAGAGCACCCCACAGCGTATGCTGAACGCTTGTGGATAGATTTCACAGCAGTATTCGGAGAGGTAGCCCGTGCCCATTTGACCATGGATAATATGGCCAAGTGGACTCGAATCCAATTCTCTCATGCGACAGAGGCAGGGCAGAGAGCTTGCACAAATTACGACCCCCTCAGACGAGCCGCACAACGAGAAATGGGTTTTGAAAAGATTGTCCCGTGCTTAGGAACAGTCCATCCAAGGCGAAATCGTGGGCAGCACGGTAGCATTGTGGATAGCACAATTGCTTCACAGCTCCAGGGTCCCAGGTTCGATTCCGGCTTGGGTCACTGTCTGTGCGGAGTCTGCACATCCTCCCCGTGTGTGCGTGGCTTTCCTCCGGTTGTTCCGGTTTCGTCCCACAGTCCAAAGATGTGCAGGTTAGGTGGATTGGGCAGGATAAATTGCCCTTAGTGTCCAAAATTGCTCTTAGTGTTGGGTGGGGTTACTGGGTTATGGGGGTTGAGTGGAGGTGTTGGCCTTTGCTAGGGTGCTCCTTCCAACAGCCGGTGCAGGCTCGATGGGCCGAATGGCCTCCTTCTGCACTGTAAATTCTATGATAATCTCTGAAAACCGCATTTTTAAAACCAGATTAAAAGCAGGCAGACATGCATCCAGTTAGGATGCACCAGGACCCTGCATGGGTAAATGAGGGCAGGAACAGCCCACAGCAACCCAAATCCCAGGAGTGTTATGATTGTGGACAATTAGGACACTATGCTCGAGAGTGCAATGCGCCCCAGAAGCACCAGAGAAACCAACAGAAGGGCACCGTAATAAGAATGGGGCAAAGCCAACCCATAACGTTAGCGCCCGTTCTGAGAACGCAGACATGATCAGCACCGACTGACCGTGTTCGGGATCCCCAACTTGGACCTGCGACACTCTTTGGAACAAGTCTGGTTGTCCAGGAGAAGCAGGCAAAGTCCGGGGAAACACCATGGAATTTCTTTGGGACACAGGAGGGTCCCGCACCACACTCCATTCCTCCACAATGTTTCAACGGGACACGTGGCCCACAACAGACACCATCACACTCAGCGGTTTTACACGTCATTTACAACAGGGACACTTCACAGCCCCTGCAGCGATACAAAGAGGGAACATTACGACTAAACACCCCGTAGTTGTGGTCGATCTACCCCAGACAGCTGAACACATCCTGGAATTTACTTTTTGAGCTTCCACAACCTCTCATTTGATCCGGTAAATAAATGTGTATGGAGAATGGCAAAGGCAGCACGAACCACCGCCACGCTCACAGTTGGAGAATATGCAAACTGAATCAGCGCAGTACGAGACTTCTGGTTCGACCCTCGAGCCATTAGTCAGGACAAACAGGTTCGGGAAGTCCTGCAGCAACACAAAGCAGCATTTGCACAGCACAAGCACGACTGTGGCAAGATAGCTGGCTTAGTGAATATTACAGGTCTCGACCCCAGACCCCAAAAGCAGTACGGTTTTCCCCAAGAAGCAGAGGGAGAAATGTCAAAGGTAATACAGTCTGGTTGATCAAGGCGTACTCAGATCAATCGCCTCCACGAATAACGCACCAATTTGGCCCGTCAGGAAACCCGATGGATCATGGCGACTGACCATTGATTACCGGGAACTGAACAAAGTAACCCCAGTAGCAGCCCCCACCGTAGCCACGAGTCCCGAGACCATGCTAAAAAAGGGACTACAGTCAAAGTTGTTTTCGATTTTGAACTTAGCAAAGGCTTTTGGTCCATTCCATATGATAAAGCGAGCCAATATATATTCGCCTTTATATTCCACGGGCAGCAATACACGTCGACATGCCTTTCACAAGGTTTCCACATCTCCCCCTCCATTTTCCACCGATAGCTGGCAAATGGATCAGCAAAATGTTCCCGACCCGATTGTCTGGTCCAATATGTAGATGATATGCTACTACAGGCGAACACAAAGGGAGAGCACATTTTTCGGACTCCTACAACAGATTGGATGTCAAGTGAACCCCAAGAAGGCCCAGATTTTGCATGAAAAAGTGATTTACTTGGGTACAGTACTCACATATGGTAAACGCGTGATCGAGCAAAAGACGATTGACTCGATCGTCAAATTGCCGCTTCCCCATAACATAACAGCTCCCCGGTCATTTCTAGGACTGGTTGGCTACTGCCGAAACCACATTCACGGTTTTGCCATAAAAGCAGCGCCCCTATCCGAACTTCTCAAGAAACAAGCGCCTTGGGAATGGCTTCCACAGAACACGGATGCCGTGGATGCATTAAAAAGAGCCCTCAGCACAGCCTCCGCATTACAGGTCCCATATCCACTTCCCCGTACGCATTCGAAGTAGCAAGCACCGTCCAAAGCCTTTCGGCTGTGCTCCTCCAAGAACGACATGATCGCTTAGGCCCCGTGGCATACGCCTCATGCGTGTTAGATCCTGTCAAACAAGGATTCTCTGCCTGCGAAAGGCACCTGCTCGCAGATTTGTGGGCAGTACAATACTTCGCCTACATTACAGGACTCAACCCCATCACCATTCTCACTGAACAGACCCCAACTCAGCGACTACTAGATGGTCGACTTAAGGATGGCACAGTCAGCCAGATCCGTGCAACCCGTTGGACCCTTCTTTTACAGGGGCGGGACATAACAGTTAAAAGAACCAAGACCCACACCTTCCTAGCCGATAATTTACAATATGCAGGTACCCCACACGAGTGTGAGATCATCTCCACTAAACATAATATAGGATCCTTGGTACCTAAGTGAGCTACCAGGAAAGCAGGTACTACACCCCAGAGACCCCAGCCCACAGACACGTGCGCACCCATTATTGACGAATGTGATATAAAATAGTTACTTTAGAGATATTAGTTAATGTAATGTAGAAATAAGCCACTTTGATTCTGGCAGGTAGAGACAAAGGATTTTAGACCACATGGAAAGAGCAGGAAGAGGTGTGTCTATGAGAGTGATGCTGCATTGATAGGGGCCAGAGAAAGGGATTGGAAGTGAGCCAATCAGAATAGATCAAACAAGTCAGGAGGGACATAGGATGACCTATGGGTGTCGAGTATGTGAAACTTGATGGCATTTGAATGTATGAGTACTGATCTCTTTGTCTGGGACCTACACTTAGTTCCCGGGGCTGCAGACAGCAACATGTTATCTGTATCACTGTGGACTAGGTAGCTTGCAAGCTGAATAAAATAACTAATTTTTACTTGCAAATCCATCTCGAATTTTATTGAGGCCAGACTGACAGAGGAAAGAAATTTGGGATTCAACATTATAACCTATGTGGATGGCTCCTCCATAGTTTTAAATGGGAAAAGAAATACTGGTTGCGGTATTTACATAAGAGGACGCACAGGGACGCCCCCCAGAAGAGATTTCGTTGAAATTGCCAGGACACTTTGGCTCGCAGGCAGCAGAGCTGGCAGCCAGAGCGCACATTGTAGATCAACTCGACTCGTTTCCGACCACAGCCGACATATATTCGGACAGTTTATATGTCTGCAACAGTTTAACCGAATTCCTACCCCTGTGGGAAAATAGAGGATTCGTTTCCGCAAACAGAAAGCCCCTACCCTCAGCCCCATTACTCCTACATATCCTAGAGACAGCTCAAGATAGGAAATATGGCATTATTAAAGTTCGTAGTCATCATCGTTCTCCCCCCCGCCGCCCCCCCCCCCCACCCCCCCCCCCCCCCGGTAACGTTAAGGCAGACGCCCTACCGAAGGCAGGTTCCAGACATGGTCACTTTTGGAACCCCCCGAAAGCGCCCCAGTCCACGCGGATCAGCTCTCACAGACCAACATTCAAGATTTGGCAAAGGCTCAAAAAGAAGATGAGAAGCTCAGGGAAGTTTTAAAAGGCAATTTCACAGCCCCTTATGATAAGATTAAAAACGCGATAACCATACATGACGGTGTGATTTTAAAAGACGGCATTTATCTATTCCCTAGCCAGGAGAAGAACTAAATTATTTGTCAGTTCCATGACAATCATGGGCACCAGGGCATTGAACCCACCCTAGCCCACCTCAGACCTTTCTGCTGGTGGCCTGATTTAAAAACCTATGTTACTCATTTCATTGAGAATTGCTTAATCTGTGCCCAGAACAATCCGGACAGACATGCAAGAAAAGCTCAGCTAAGTCACACCCCTATTATATAGGGCCCCTACACCCCCCCCCCCAAATTGCAGAAATTGTTTTAAGTATGGGCTGCTGGTCATCGACACCTTCACAAAATGGGTGGGCGCTTTTACATCCAGAACAAACACTGCCAAAACGACAGCTAAAATCCTAGCACAGCACATCTTTACAAGATGGGGCCTCCCACGCAGTGTAGAGTCCGATCAAGGCTCCCATTTTACAGGACGAGTGATGAAAAACGTCCTCACAAATGTCGGAATAAAGCAAACGTTTCATATAACATACCAGCCCCACTCACGCGGCATTGAGAGGATGAACAGAACTCTGAAAGCCACCCTCAGGAAAATGGTGCAACAGCACAATAGCACCTGGGACTCAGTTCTCCCCTTTGCACTGATGTTCATAAGAAACACGGTAGCCACGTCCACAGGATACACCCCCCACACCCTCATGACCGGACGCCCCATGAAAGGGACAGAATATTTATTAGGATTGGATTTGGCCAGCCCCACAGTCACCGCCCTCACGCATGAAAAATCAGTCCAGCAGATTAATGATAATGTGAAGGCAGCACAGCTCGCAGCAGCTGTTAGACTTGGGACAGGGAAGAAGCAAAGCAGGGCTTGCATTGATAAAACGGTACACGCCACCGAGTTTGCTGTAAGGCAGCAAGTGATGTTATCCCTATACAATCCCAGTTCATTTTTCTCCCCCAAATTGTCCGGACCGTACTCCATCTCTGACAAAGTCAGCCCCTCTGCACACGTCCCAATGGCAAGTATGCGTGGTTTCACATAGACCAGCTTAAGGCTTGTGGCTCGCAGAACAACCATGCACACCACATCTTGCTTGCAGCAGCAGATGAGCACGCCGCTCCCACGAATGACCCTCCCCAACCAGTCCAGCCCGTCCTCAGACACGACTTCGACTCCACCCGCAGAGGCATGACTCCACCTGTCCCTTCCTTTAACCAGCAGCGACAGCGATAGCGTTAGTGACAGCCCCAGCACACCACGCTACGATTACACCCCTGCACTAGACCCGAATCCCACGATACCTAACATGATTCCAGCGACCCCTTCAAGATAACATACGTTATAGCCCCTGACCCAGACCCACCGTCCGGCGTTTATGGATTAAAACCTAGCAGCTCCAACCTTGATACCAAAATTTTGGCGCAAAGACAATTCGTTCAGGCTCATCCGGAACGATGAGATGGACCCCAATTAGCCCACCGCAGATTTAGCAAACCTACTCCAGTCAAGAATATGGCAGCCGGGAGAAGATGCTAACATAGAGTCTGACTCCCACCAAACGAATCCCTTTGCGACTCTGTTTGCTGCTGAGCAATGAGATGTCCAGATGATGGTAAAAAGGAACCGATGGAGAGTAACGGTGTCCTTTCTGAAGGAACCTGCACCATGTTTGTACTGAATGTTTGTTTGTTATTGTGAATGTTAAATGTTGTTTGCCCATTTAAAGTTTTTCATGGCCCCCGCCACCACTCTTCTAAGGCCCACTGGCAGTTAATGGAACAGGTTTGTTGACAGACAACCGTTCAGAGGAACTAGTTTGTCGGCAGACAACCAATCATAGCTACTCTCCTGATTTGAAGATAATCAAGAGAGGCAGCCCCCACGACGACGACATATTCGTTCCGTACTTGCCAGTCGCTCAGACAGTGGAGAAACAGCAGTGGTCCCCGCCCTGCCTGAGGACCCCCCTCTGGTCAGCTGCGCTCGGGTAGAGCACACACGGCACTGGTCAGCGTCCTACCCGGGGTTTTCACCCATTCTTACCCGCCGCGGCCCATACGCACACCATTTTGGCTCTCTCAGTTCAAAACTCTTTTTTTTGTTTATGGCAACCCTTAGGTTACTTCGAAATGCTCCTTACATACTCGAACACTGGGATGGTAGATTACACAGGCTGCGGGACGGCTCGCACTGTGTCTGTTTTTTCTCGGATATCTTTTCCAAAATACCTGTTTTTTTTAAAAAATAAGGCAGTCACAGATGGTGACCAATTATAATAAGTAATTGGCAATTAGGCAACGATGAGATGAGACAGACAGACATACGAGATCTTAAGCAAGATAATAACAGATATTATGCTTGTGTCCACAGAACTTTGGAACCTCAGAAGAAGAAAAGAAGGAGACAGAAAGAAGGAAAGATGAAGACAAACATCATGCTCCACAGCTGGATCTTAGCGGGATCCCTGCAGGTGCGCGCAGACGCTACCCCCCCCCCCCCCCCACCCTGATCGCAGGCCGTGAATGTTTCCCACCCCTGCCATACACTAAGCGCCGAGATAGTTACCGATACACTGACCTGGTGTGACTGGTTCATCACCTGGTATTCCCTATCCTACGTTGTGGAATCACTATTAGTACTTGCGATACTCTGCAGTGTCGTTCAGTCTCTAAGACTGAGGAAATGGCGGAGGAAAGCCTCCCGCAGTAGCACTCCGATATACGCCCTCAGATACCCTATTTTAGGAGTTCAACAAACCCTCCAACCCCTTTAAGTGAATTAAAGTGCATCGATGTTTTTTGTATGTGTTTTGTTCGTTCCAATAAAAATAAATGTAAAACCCTGTGCTTGACGGCCAAGCCAGAGAGCCCTGTGTTGCTGCTATTTGTACAGCTAAAAATGTGGTAAATTATTTTGATTTTAGGAGTAAGGACAGTTCATTTAAGGATGGTTAGAGGTTACAGTTTTTTATTTTGTAATGCATGCCTGAATGTCATAGCGCCCCGTAGAATTTTATAACGATGTATGGACATAAATAATTTAGGTACAAGTTGCAATTCATAGGACAGAGCAGGGTAGAGCCTATGAAGTGCTTACGGGTGCCCAACTTAGGAAGAGAACGAAGACAACGCGGTTATTTGCTCCTTCACGCTTCGCGTTGACGATCACAAGGAGGGCGTGTAGCCATCTGGGATGGCCACTTCCAGAATACAAAATGAACATTTGCAAAGATTGCAGGGAAAAATGGACAATGGTGAGAAAGCAAGCAGGCACAGAGCCTTCCTGCATATTTGAAAAGTAGCTCCCAGACACAGTCGTATATGGATGACCCATCTCCGGGAACAAAGGAAGGTACATAAGTAACCGATCCGGCCCCAGACTTCGTGGCGCCAGTTCCCCAAACCGAAAGCAGAAAACAAAGCATGCCAACGGCCACCTAGGACATGCCCAGCCATTAGGGCACCCACCCCTTTATTGGTCAAGATCAATACGAGTGAACAAGATATGGCCCAATTGATTGGGGCCAAGTTCAAGGCCCGCCCAAAAGCGCGCGAAGCCCCTTCAGGTATAAGAAGAAGGCTTCAAGTGAGTATCGCTCTCTTCGACTTGACTCTCACAGCGGAGAAGCCCGTCCACCAGCTTTACCAGAAGCAAGTAAGTCCAAGGTCAACGCTCGCTACCAGACGGGCGACCTTAGCTGTTTCCCCTTCACCACTTCGACCCCAGCAGCCTCAGAACCGAACAACGGCCATTGTTCCTCTGACTGAGTGGGCGCCCGAAGCTAATTATAGGGTTTAGCAGTAGTGTTGGTTTAGTCTGTAGTATTTCGTGCATGAGTAGATATTACTGTGTGTGTAAATAAATAATATTGACTTTGAATTAACTAACTGGTGCACCGACTCTTTGATCAGTATGCGGGTTTGAAAGTTGTGGCGGTATCGAAAGATACCTGGATACTCTAGAGCAAATATAATTCGGATTAAGGAAGGCGACCATATTGACCGTCAGATTCAGAGCCAACCAGAGAGAGCAACACCTTCTAATGTTGCGACAGTGACAGTGGGTCCCCCGACTTTTTTCCCATGGGAGTACTTCCGGTCCGCTCTCTCCCAACGACAGTGATGGGAAAATTGAAACAAGCAATTAATTTCTCCAAATTGTCAATTATTCATTTCTGAACATCTCTGAATGCATCGAAAAATCGAAACAAATGGATACTTCAGTACATTCATCAACTGCTCCCTAAAAATAGTTTGGGTCACGGCATAAATACAAGTGTTTGTGCAGCAGCTCAGAAGCTGCAACATGAAGCCAATTTCCAGAACGACATCACTCATCAATGCAGAATCATCTATCAAATAATATGTCCGTCTCCATATAGAATACACCATTAAAACTGTCCATAACAGGATGAAATTCAACGAGATAACGAACAGCAATATGATTGATTTTGTTCGACTCTCCATCTCTGGGTCTCTGGAACTCTTCGCAGCATTGTTTGCCCGAAGTCGGCTGCGGGCTTTACTGCTCACCACTATGTGTCTGATGGTTGCAACATTAAGCAACAGAATCAGGACGAATGGGACACACGGGGTCACAATGTGATGCAGAAACTCGATGGCTATCCAAACAGGAGATACTTGAGTGGAGAATGTTATAATACAGAAGATGGGTGTGTTTCTAATCGTGTACCGGTCTGACAACATGAAATACCAAAAAATGTTTTTGAAACAGCTCAGCACAGCCACGGTTCCGAGAACCACAGCCGCCACTTTCTCAGTGCAATATTTATTGCTCAGCTTCTGACAACAAATGGCAACAAATCGATCAAAGGTAAAAGACACAGTAAACCAGACAGAACAGTCCGTAGCTGCATAAAGAAAGACAGCATGGATATTACACACAGGCATAGACCACATGAAATAAAACCGCTCCCAGTAAACAATCGGGATGTGTCTGAATATTAGATCGATAATAATGACCAGTAGATCTGCTGCTGCCATGGCCAGCAGGTAGCGAGTGACACATCTGGAGAGCCCACAATTCCGAAGAGTCAGGGTCACAATCGTAGCTACATTAGCTGGAGGGAAGCAAAATAAACAGTGAAATTCTGCATCTGGGTGGAGAGAAAAACGTTAGTTTGACAGAACGATTATTGATCCGGTTCGAATATTATGTCGGCACGGTATACAGTGGTTGGTACTGTTCTTTTACAGTTCCAGGCCCAGGTTCGATTCCCGGCTTGGATTACTGTCTGTGCGGAGTCGTGACGTTCTCTCCGTGTCAGCATGGATTTTATTCTCCGGATGCTGCACTTTCCTCAAAGATGTGCAGGTTAGGTATATTGGCAATTCTAAATTGACCATAATGTCCAAAATGGTTTCGTGGGATTACTGGGTTACGGGGATAGGCTGAAGGCGTGAGTCTGGGTAGCGTGCTCTTTCCAAGGCCGGTGCAGACTCTATGGGCCGAATGGCCTCCTTCTGCACAGTGAATTCTATGATTGTATGAAATATGTCACCGAATCCAGTAACATTCCTAGTTGATTGCTTTGGAAAGGACACAGACGCTATTGGCTGATGGGAATTCATTGTGATGAAAACCTCGATGCTTTATAGAGGAGTGCAGAGAAAGTAGGAAGGTGATTAAGAGGGAAATTAGGAGGGCGAGGAATGATCATGAAATCACTTGGCAAGGAAGATTTACGTGAATCCCAAAGCATCTAATTCGTGCGGAAAAAAAAGGCTGACCAGCAAAAGGATTGGACCGGTTAAGGTGAGTGGGGTATCTATATGTTGAACCAGAGGACGTGACGGGTTCTAAGTGAGTACTTTTCATCAGTGTTCACCAAGAAAAGGACTTTGTGGAAGACGATTCTTGGGTGAGGTGTGTGGATAGTCTGGGCCATGTTCAAATCAAAAAGGAGGAAGTATTGGGTCTTTTAAAATATATTAAAGTAGATCCGTCTCCTTGGCCGGATGTGTTTACCCCAGAATACTGAGGGAAGCAAGGGAGGAAATAGCTAGGGCATTAACTGCCATCTTTGTGTCCTCATTAGCCACTAGTGAGATACCACAGGACTGGAGAATAGCTGACGTGTTACCGCTGTTTGAGAAAGGCAGCAGCGATAATCCAGGAAATTATACAGCGTTGAGCCTCGCGTCGCCTGTAGGTAAATTATTGGACAGTATTTTCAGGGACAGGATTGATCCTCATTTGGAAAGAAATGGGCAAATTTGAGATAGACAGCATGGTTTTGTGAAGGCGAGGTCGCACCTCACCAAGTTGCTCAAGGTTTTTTGAGGAGGTGACAAAGATGATTCATGAGGGGAGGGCGGTGGATGTCATTTTCATGGATTTCAGTAAAACCATTGACAAAGAACAGCACGTGGCACAGTGATTAGCATTACTGCCTCACGATGCCGAGGTTCCAGGTTCGATCCCATCTCTCGGACGCTCTCTGTGTGGAGTTCGCACATCCTTCCTGTGTTTGCGTGGGTTTTGCCCCCAAAACCAAAAGATGTGCAGGATCGATGGATTGGCCATGCTAAATTGCCGCTTAATTGGTGGGACAACCTCCTGGAACACAAGGTACCTCTCCCCCTCACTGATCTGTCGCAACGCCTGAAACTCAGAATCCAACTCATCAACTGTGAGCCGGAGATCCTCGAGCAACCAACACTTACTACACATGTGGTCACTAGATACCACAATGGGGCACATCAGCTCTTATATCATGCCGGAAGAACACCCCCCCCCCCCCCCTCAAGCTCTCATTTTTAAAATGTAATTTAAATTTTTTTAACATTTAAAGCATTTTTAATATTTCCCCATTACCTCAATATGAAGACAATATATAACAAGAAATTTCAAATGGATTTTCAAATTTGAACAGATTCCTTATTCGCCAAGGAAATCACACCTTCCTGTGATGACACTCTTCATGCCCCCCGTCCCTCAAGTCGGAAGAATGTGTCAGTGAATCATGAAACCTCTTTACATTCCCAAGGTCTGTTCGATAATCTCCTGCTCAGCTCTGCGTCCGATATTTCCGTTTCACCTTCAGCCAATTTCACCCAACTCCGTGTTTTCCACCCAACTGCCAAGCACTCTCGCCCTGCCAAGTAGCACTCACAGTGCAGAAAAACAGTACTGCCAAACAGTGCAGACAAACAATACTGATTGTCTTCCCTGTTTATCGGCCTCAATATCCAATGCTCTGGAAACAGAATTAAACCAGTTGCACAATCCAACAGATACAGTTGAGTGTGACTCAGCTGAATCCTGTTTCAGGAATACAACTCGCCAAACGAGTAGCTTTCAATTACCCGATTTGAGGGCTAATTTAGCTTTCAATTGAAGATCAGTTTAATTGCTAGTTACCCCCTTAGATCCCGTTAGAACTCACCACTTGAACTTGATGTATTTGACCCAGCTCTAAAGCACTCTCGTAACAATCTCAGCGCAGGCTCCTGTTGGCAGAGTGCGCCGGAGATTGCCACAATGAAGATATGTCTTTATATGTCAATTTACGTCAAAAAGGTGGAAAGAACAGCCTTCAGTGGATAGATGTTGCAGACATGTGGAAAAGGTCAATGAGCAGCGCGAAAGGGAATATATGTGCGCAATGCTTGCATCAGAAAAGAGTCTAAAAACAGCAGGTTAAAGTCCAACAGGTTGTTTCGAATCACTATCTCGCAGCGCAGCTCCTTCGACAGGTGAGGAAGGACCTAAGGAAGGAGCTGTACTCCGAAAGCTAGTGATTCGAAACAGAACTGTTGGACTTTACCCTTGTGTTGCAAGATTTCTAACTGTGCCCACTCCCGTCCAACGCCGGCATCTCCACGTCATGCATCAGAATGGCGATTGAACAGAGGCAGGGATTTTCAGCGCGCTGCAGAGTTTGGTCATCTGAAGTGTTCCGCTGATGGCATTGGAGTTCTCGAGTCCGACTTTAACAAAGGCACATTTGAGAATACGTGAAGGGGTCTCTAAGTCAGAATTGGTGAAGTGATATTTTGGAGATGATATTATACAGTTTTGGTACTGGAAATGACGTGAGTTCGGAACTCTCCACCATGTGAAAGCAATTGCAGAGATTGTGAACTATATTATTTTAAGGCTCAGACATTGGACAGATCAGTGAAATTAGATTGATGGAGAGGTAAAGGTGTTTCAGATTGAACTTCACAAAATGCATTTTCACAACTAAATATCAATCAAACAAAATCCCGTGTTAAACAATGAATTGTAAAATTAATAGAGATATAGTTACTGACCAGGCACACCGAAAACAGCAAGGAAGGGATAGTAACCCGCCTGAATGATCTGGAGTGTGAAATAGATCCGTTTTTCCAATGACATCCATTTATAAAATGTAGAAAGTTGGTAAAGCGCGCCGAATAAACCCCTGTTTACTGTCGGAACATTCCAGTCTTTTGTTCTCAGATTCTGGCCAACTTGGATTGTTTCCAGATTCTCATCCATTGATGGAACATTCCTACCCACAGTTGTCAGATTCGGAAGCATTGTTGTATCATTCCAATCCATTGTTCTCACATTCACAGCCATTGTTGTAACATTCCAGGCTGCGAATCTCAGATTTCAATCTCTCCCCTCGCACCGTCTGGAGCCGCTGATCTCTCTCAGTTGCCAAAGCGATGCTGCCAAAGAGATTATGGGAGAACTCCTTGAAAGGAATCTCGTTTTACAGAAAATGGAATCCCTCAAGGGAAACAATTTGGGTCCAGGGAGACTCATCCGATTTCCACTCCCTAAAATAGCAGGTAGTAGTAATTCAGCGATCCAGGGAAATGCTCTGGGGTCTGGGTTTGAATTCAACCAGGGCATTCGGAGAGATTGAATGCAATAAAGATCTGGAAATAAATTCCGATTGGTGGTCATGAAACCTTTTTCGATTGTCGTAAAAATCCAGCTGGTTCACTAATGTCCTTCAGGGAATAATAACAACGAGCAGTGAGAAAGCAGGTGCAGATAACTATTTTCAATGAGACAGGACTTTCATCAGACATTGACTAAAATCTAACAATCAGCCATGGATATCACAGTGACGCCGAGGAATTGAGGTGTGTACAGTGAACAAGAATAACCAGAAAGGAGAGACTGATAATCACTGTAGCAATCTCTGTAATGCCAACTGTGGTGAGTTTCGAGAGATCAACAATTCGGGAACAATTATTCTTTGTGACAAGATATGCGCACCACAAATGATACCAGATTGACTAATGCGTTCGTCTCACATGCAGCCCAAAATGGCCAGAAAGCTTGGGAATCTGTTGACCCTCCTGACTCAACACACACTGTGACCTGGCTCCTTCACCATTTAACCCGAGCACGGCAAAGGGAAGCTCAGGCCACCGGGATCGCCCCCAAAACGGCAAAATGTTGTTGTTCCAATTCAGGGACACAGGGCTATCTGGAAACATGACGGAGGACACAGAGAGATACTAATAAAGGTGCATTCCCCTCCCTATCCCGAGATACGCGGTCCAGATAAGATCCGTGGTGGACCCACAAGCAGGAGAAATGCCGCACCACCGAAAAGACCAGGATTAGCGTCAACCGGCCGGAGGTGTAATTGTGACCGACTCCGTCACTTCTTTCCCAGACCCTCGCGAACCTAACCAATATTCACAAGGTCCTGAGGAAACTCACCAGCCCTTGGACGCGCCGGCAGCAGCTCGGATGGCGCCAATATGCACGAAAGAAGAGTCGCCATAGTATGGAGAGGCGTAGGTTTCTGGCTCAATCACCCCACGCGCCCGCTATGTACTCAATGACGGTGTCAGGCCTCTGCAGAGTGGTTCCGCAGCGTCAAATTTGAGAATATAGGGCGTTTCCTAGTGAGCGTTGGGTAGGAGGCATCCAGCAAATATTTATGGGATAGTGGACCACACTTAACACCAGCAGCTCACCCCGAATTGAATGGTGCATTGAAAGGAAAATCATGTTGAACGGTTTCAACAGCCATTTGCAACAAGGTGCAGAAACTGACCCTTTGGAGTTTACATAGGAAGACATATTTATTTTCCATTCTGCTATCTTGAATGATTTATCTCCAGGACCGAACACAACTTAGATTTCGATCCAATGAGAAAGTTTAATTTATCCTGCAAAACAGCAAATTGCATTGTTTGACAAATGGATGGAGAGTTAAAAGCATCATCCACGATTTATGTGTGTAAATCCATGGACCAAATGTGTACCGTGAGCCAACTGCGCGTTCAGCCGGGCAAAATGTCAGGGTATCGCTCGGTGTAACATGTGCTCTGGAATCAAGAGCCGGTTTCTACCCAACTCAATTATGGCAGTGCGGAATGTCAGGAGAGGTCGCTGGTGAGGGGCTGGACCAAAGCTCAGAAGTCATGTTGGTTTCCCAAACAATCAGGAGAACATGTGCCGAAAGTAATTTCCGGATTAATGGGGCAGGGTGTCCAGCTTCCTGTAGTCTCAGCAAATAATTCACCTATCTGTTCAATAAAGAAGCCGGATGTGTCCTGACCCCCTAACTATCGACGACCGAAGACTGACTTACACAGCCCCTGTGACCTCCACGCTGTCGTGGGCAATCCGAGGTTTGGAAATAACGAACTACACAAGCCCGAAATGTTACTGTTTTAGATATCAGGAATAGATTTTGGTGAATTTCCTTAAGACGGGAACGCCAATACAAATTTCCTTTCACCTTCCTGGGTCAACAGTGCACCTGCATATGTGGACCGCAGGGATTTCACAATATTCCCATAATCCGAAACGGACA
Source organism: Scyliorhinus torazame (assembly GCF_047496885.1). NCBI lineage: Eukaryota > Metazoa > Chordata > Chondrichthyes > Carcharhiniformes > Scyliorhinidae > Scyliorhinus > Scyliorhinus torazame. The sequence goes on along the minus strand of NW_027307879.1, from coordinate 386,985 downwards.
TTTTAGCTCAGTATGTAGACGCCCTTCTCCTCCAAAACGTAAGGAGAGAGGAACACTGAGATATCCTCGATGATTCGCGAGGCCTCCCCGCCATCCTGGGACAAAAAGTTAACCCAAAATTCTGGGATGATGAAAAGCCGGATGACAATTATAGCCGCTATGGTGATCTGTGTGAAACGAGAGGTAGAAAGGAAAAGGCTATAGACTAACTGACAATTCCTATTAGCCCCGATTTAAAACACTTAAGATTGTATTTTAGGACTGTTATGATATTGTCTGAACCACTTGGACAGTGTTGGAACAAAGATCTTCACCATTGTTTTATTTACCAAACAAAGAACACCCCTTGGACTGGGACAGTGCTGTTCACACAGGTCATTCCTGAACTAAAAAGGCGCCAGCCGTACAGACATGGAATCCAGAATTGCATTTTGACATTCACGTAGCGGCGATGGACGCTACTATCTCTGCCGGTCTAGTACAGCAAAGGCCCGGGAGGCTGGGACCGGCTGCGTCTGCGTCCTCACCCTTACGTCCGACACAACAGGAATATTCCACATTTGAATGCCACGGACTGGCAGTTTCCGGGCCAATCCAACTTTTTACCTATATATTTGGCCTCAATCCACGAACTATTTTAGCAGAACTGACACCCCTCCAGTTATTATTAGATGGACGAATAAAAGATGGAGTTATTAGACAGAATCACAATGCCCGATGAGAGTTAACGTGATAAGGTTAGGCCACTCCCGTTAACAGAAGTCTTGTACCCACTTTCCTTGTAGACATCAGTAATGCCGGGGAAGCGCTAGAATACCACTTTGTGGCAGCACCTAGTCCCAAGGGGCCGATTCTGCCAAAACAAAGCAGGGGTGGTACCGAATAGCACATTAGAAACCAGAGAACAGTAGACAGACACAAAAACCCACTCACACATTGTATAGGCGGATCCTCGATTGATGATGGAGTGAGGGAATCCGGATGTTGCAATCATATGGAGAACAATCAGGGGCAGGTGCTGGAGGTAAGAACATCGAACCTATCCAGTGACATCAGCGCTCAGACTGTCTAATGAACAGCAGTAACATTTGTCGTCACCTTCCCGGAATATTACCCCCCCCCCCACCCCCACCACATGACATTCTTTCAGACAGCATGTATGTTTCTCAAGTACTGACTGACTGTTCGCCGATATTGGAAGCTGGAGGATTTGTGTTAACTGATGAACAGCCTCTCCCGTCAACCACATTAACAAAATATGCAATCAAGAACGCCCAAGGGCATCAAAGTGGGGTAATTAAGGCAATGACTCGCCATTGGCCCTCCCCATCAGGCAATCTAAGTGCAGATCAGTTAGCAAAGCAAGAGGCCAGTGTGTTGTCCATAAGGCCAGAAGACAAAGGAGCAGAATAAGGCCTTTCGGAACATCGAGTCTGTCCGCCATTAAATCATGGCTGATAGTTTCTCATCCCAATACTCCTGCCATCTCCCCATAACCCCTGATCCCCTTATTAATCAAGAACCTATTTAATTCTGCCTTAAAGGAACTCAATGATTTGGACTCCACAGCCTTCTGCGGTAAAGAATTCCACAGATTCACCACCGTCTGGCTGAGGAAATCCCTCTCCATCTCAGTTTCAAATGTTCGTCCCTTTAGTCTGAGTTGGTGTACTCTGGTTCTAGATTTTCCTCCAAGTGGAAACATCCTCACCACGTCCGCTGTATCCAGGCAGTATCCTGTAAGTTTCAATAAGATTCGCCTCATCCTTCTAAACTCCTGTGAGTACAGACCCAGAGTCATCAACCGTTCCTCATATGACAATTTCTTCAATCCTGAGATAATACTTGTGAACCTTCTTTGGACCCTTTCCAAGGCCAGCACATCGTTCCTTAGATACGGGGCCCAGAACTGCTCACATTACTCCAAATGGGGCCTGACCAGAGCATTATACAGCCACATAAATGCAGCCCTGGTCCTGTATTCTACCCCTCTTGACATGAATGGTAACTTTGCATTTGCCTTCCTAACTGCCGACTGAACCTACACATTGTCCAGGTACGTCAGCATCAAAGTGAGCGACTTATTCAATTCCAAAGGTAAGCGTTGATTTGAAACAGATTAGAGAGGTATCAAACCCGTTCTCATCACCCTTAAAGAAGCACAAGAGCATGTTAGACATCAGTTAGACGAACGAGTTCTTCAAGACGGACGATACATATTTCCAACCCTAGATCGAAACTGGTAATTTATCGATTTATTGAGGATTTAGAACATCATGCAATAGCAACAACCGTAGAAAGAATGAAAAACTGATGTTGGAGGCATATTTTGGGAAATATATAAAGCATTATATTGAAAAGTGCTTGATATGTGCTCGGAAGCGCATTGACCGATACAATCATAAAGGAGAACTGGCATATACCAGGCTCATAGAGTGACCCTGGCCGAATTTACTAATTCATTGGGTGGATGATTTTGAGCTTTGTTTGGGGGTGGAGGGGGAGGGGGGGCGGTGACGCGGTAACAAATACATAAGCTAGTAATGATTGCTACGTTTAAATAATGGGTCAAAGCAAACGGGTATTCACAAATGAGAACACAAATCAGATCCCAGAAATGTTGATGAATGAAAGGGATAGTGAGAGGGAAGTACTGAGGGAGATCAACATTGGTAGAGAAATGGTGCTGGGAAAACTGTTGGGACTGAAAGTAAATAAATTACCGGGGCTTGAGAATCTGCATCCCAGAGTGCGTAAGGACGTGGCTCTGGAAATAATGGATGCATTGGTGGTCATCTTCCGGGATTCTATAGACTCTGGAACTGTACCTGCAGATTGGAGGGCAGCTCAGGTCACTCCGTTATTCAAAAAGGGAGACCTCCAGTTGTGTCACTTAGTCAGGAGAAATAGTTACAATAGTTTAATATATTCACTACTATTGCCTCAATAATATAGTATGGAGATTCGTCTTTATCTTTTCATTTATGATCGAGTTTAAAGTGGTAACTGCTCTCTTCATTCCTCTGGCGTTTCTAATGCTGAAGGAGAGACAGAGAAAGTGGAGGACTGAAGGATAAAAGAGAGAGTTGAGGACGAGAGAGGGGAGGAGAATGGGAGATAGGTTATAGGAGCAACACTTTCGATCATTTCTGAGGGAACCGCAGGGATCATTGCAATGAACCAAACTTCCTGATATTTAACATTGATGGAATACGCTGAGAATGATCTGGTCTATTCCGCAGGAAAATGAATATCATCAGCAACTACCATGTGTTCTGCTGACACATGTCACAGAGCAACTTCAGCATCTGTTCCCTGACATCATCTTCTGTTTAGAATTACATTTTCAGGAGACATGTTAGAGACCACAGATACACTGCAGTATATCAAACAGCTACTATACACCAAGAAATACTCTAAAGTGATCTATGACCTCTGAAAAAACATCCATATCTGAGGACGATGAGAAATGCTTTGAGTATAATGACTGTTGGACGTGGCTGTGGGCTGGGGCAGGATTTCATGTGGATTCTGAGCAGTGATCTCCAGTTTCTTTTAATTCCGGCTGTCGGTTAATAGATTAACTCCAGTTGCTTCCATATTCCTTAATCTCCTAACATAAATCTCTCAATCCAGTTTTACATTTTGTCAGTTGCCATTTCAAAGTAGTGATTGTGTTACGGCTGTAGGGTAAACAGAAGACAGGTGTTAAAGGGACAATATTTGCCTGACAAGCGGAGGTGACCTTGTTCCCTCAGTGTTGGGTTTGGTCACAGCTCGGGAGAAACATTGCTTTGGTTTGTGTCAGTGGAAAGACAGTGTCAGAGTGAGAAGAATGCTGATCAGAAGCTGCCAGGATTGGTTGAAAACCTAAACGCAGAGCAGCTTCAGTATCTGTTCCATGACATCATCTGCTGTTCAGAGTTACATTTTCTGGAGACATATTAATGACCACAGACACACTCCAATATATCAAACAGCTACTTTACACCAAGAAATCCTCAATATTGAGCTATGACCTCTGAAAAAAACATCCATATCTGAAGACGATCTAAGGCAGTTCGCTGACTCTGTCAAAACGAACTTCCGGACCAACATTCACTCCACCCCACAGAGGAACCCACAATCGCCGAGGCCGAAATCAACTGCCTTACTGGGACTGTTTGACGTGGGGCGTTGCTTATTTTGCTTTCTACCTTTTTCTCCATTGAATCGCTGCGCAATTTGATGCCCTTTTGTGGGCCGGACCTCTCCTTTCTTCCACAACCAAATTCCATCAATACCAAACTTTCTGACAGGATCAGGATTTGCTTTGTGTTTCGGTGATTAATATCGTTCTATCTCCCATTTAAATTGTGCAGAAGGTATTCCTTCCATGTTATATTCCATTTTTTTATGTGATTGGGTTTCTATCTGTACAGCCTAAATTCTGAGAAACAGGAACAGAAAAAATGCAATTGATATGAGCTAGCTACGAAACCCGGAGACACAGTTGCAGAATATGAACCATGTGTATAAGCGAGCTGGCGATCCAGGACACACTATCCGAATAAGAATCACCATGTATATAAGCTAGCCAGGGAACGATCAGTCACAGTTAAATAATAATTATCATGTATATTAGTTCGCTGGAAAAATGGAGACGTAGTTGCACAATAAGGAACATGTGGATAGGTTGGCTGGGGAACGACGAGACACCGCGACAGAATAATGGTCATGGATATAAGTTGGCTGTGGAACGAGGAGACACAATTACAGAATAAGGGCCACGCGTGTAAGCTAGAAGAGAACAAGGACACCCGGTTACAGACTAATGATCATGTATATAATCCAGCTAGTGAACTCGGAGACATGTTCACAAAACAATGGTTATTCATTTGAACTCGCTGGGGCACGATAAGGCACAGTTACAGAATTATGTTCAAGTATATAACCCAGCTCGAGAACAGGCGATACATAAGACTGATGGCCATTTATATAGGCTATCTGGGATCTAGTAGAGATAGTTAAAGAATAGGGATCATGTAAAGAACAGAGTGAAGACGTAGCCGAAAAATGTATAGATTCAGTGACATGTCTGGAAGCTAGATGGTCAAATTATTTATTTCACTCCATATGAAAAACGTCCGCATTCAGTCACCTGTCCAGTACCTCTGTCCTGCTTGAAAACATTTGCATCATCTTCATTACCCATGAGTAACCTTTGCAAATCCACGCTCGCTCGCTCGCTGCTCAGTTGGAACGGTTAAACCTGTTCACACACCCGGTACTTCAGGCTGAACTCCACTCATTTTCCTGTATCAGATGTTCGGATAAGAGGCACAAATTCAGTTTTTTAATCTGTGCCACGTCGCTTAAATCGCACAGCGACGTGTGTAATTGTCCAATCTAAATGCATAGTTCTCAAATCCAAAGATCTTTTAAACATTGTAGTTCAGATATATGTAATGATCCCATCTAATCATATGGAGACCCTGTAATTGGAATTCTGTTCCTGTGGATCTCTCTAACACTCTAACACCATTCATTTATCCGCCATTGACGCCCTGATAGTGTAAATTGTGTTCAGTCCCCAGCCATGTTTCAGTAATATCTTTCCTCGTATCTCTGTCATTTTGAACTCATCCTCTATTGTAAATACCGAAACAAAGTAATTCTTCATCATGTCTGTCTTTTAATTATTTTACATGACAACTGTACTTTTAACAGTTACCAAGTGCAAACCATGATCCTGGTCACAACCTTTATACAATTGTATTGAACATAGAACATAGAACATAGAAAATACAGCACAGAACAGCCCTTCGGCCCACGATGTTGTGCCGAACCTTTGTCCTAGATTAATCATAGATTATCATTGAATTTACAGTGCAGAAGGAGGCCACCCGGCCCCTCGAGTCCGCACCGGCCCCCGGAAAGAGCACCCCACCCAAACCCAACACCTCCACCCAACACCAAGGGCAATTTTGGACATGAAGGGCAATTTATCATTGGCCAATTCACCTAAGCTGCACATCTTTGGACTGTGGGAGGAAACCGGAGCACCCGGAGGAAACCCACGCAGACACGGGGAGGATGTGCAGACTCCGCACAGACAGTGACCCAAGCCGGAATCGAACCTGGGACCCTGGAGCTGTGAAGCATTGTGCTATCCACAATGCTACCGTGCTGCCCATAAGAACAAATAAATCTACACTATATCATTTTACCGTAATCCATGTACCTATCCAATAGCTGCTTGAAGGTCCCTAATGTTTCTGACTCAACTACTTCCACAGGCAGTGCATTTCATGCCCCCACTACTCTCTGGGTAAAGAACCTACCTCTGATATCCCTCCTAAATCTTCCACCTTTCACCTTAAATTTATGTCCCCTTGTAATGGTTTGTTCCACCCGGGGAAAAAGTCTCTGACTGTCTACTCTATCTGTTCCCCTGATCATCTTATAAACCTCTATCAAGTCGCCCCTCATCCTTCTCCGTTCTATTGAGAAAAGGCCGAGCACCCTCAACCTTTCCTCGTAAGACCTACTCTCCATTCCAGGCAACATCCTGGTAAATCTCTTTTGCACCTTTTCCAAAGCTTCCACATCCTTCCTAAAATGAGGCGACCAGAACTGTACACAGTAGTCCAAATGTGGCCTTACCAAAGTTTTGTACAGCTGCATCATCACCTCACGGCTCTTAAATTCAATCCCTCTGTTAATGAACGCGAGCACACCATAGGCCTTCTTCACAGCTCTATCCACTTGAGTGGCAACTTTCAAAGATGTATGAACATAGACCCCAAGATCTCTCTGCTCCTCCACATTGCCAAGAACTCGACCGTTAACCCTGTATTCCGCCTTCATATTTGTCCTTCCAAAATGGACAACCTCACACTTTTCAGGATTAAACTCCATCTGCCACTTCTCAACCCAGCTCTGCATCCTATCTATGTCTCTTTGCAGCCGACAACAGCCCTCCTCACTATCCACAACTCCACCAATCTTCGTATCGTCTGCAAATTTACTGACCCACCCTTCAACTCCCTCATTCAAGTCATTAATGAAAATCACAAACAGCAGAGGACCCAGAACTGATCCCTGCGGTACGCCACTGGTAACTGGGATTCAGGCTGAATATTTGCCATCCACCACCACTCTCTGACTTCTATCGGTTAGCCAGTTCGTTATCCAACTGGCCAGATTTCCCACTATCCCATGCCTCCTTACTTTCTGCATAAGCCTACCATGGGGAACCTTATCAAATGCCTTACCAAAATCCATGTACACTACATCCACTGCTTTACCTTCATCCACATGCTTGGTCACCTCCTCAAAGAATTCAATAAGACTTGTAAGGCAAGACCTACCCCTCACAAATCCGTGCTGACTATCCCTAATCAAGCAGTGTCTTTCCAGATGCTCAGAAATCCTATCCTTCAGTACCCTTTCCATTACCTTGCCTACCACCGAAGTAAGACTAACTGGCCTGTAATTCCCAGGGTTATCCCTAGTCCCTTTTTTGAAAAGTGGCACGACATTCGCCACTCTCCAATCCCCTGGTACCACCCCCGTTGACAGTGAGGACGAAAAGATCATTGCCAACGGCTCTGCAACTTCATCTCTTGCTTCCCATAGAATCCTTGGATATATCCCGTCAGGCCCGGGGGACTTGTCTATCCTCAAGTTTTTCAAAATGCCCAACACATCTTCCTTCCTAACAAGTATTTCCTCGAGCTTACCAATCTGTTTCACACTGTCCTCTCCAACAATATCGCCACTCTCATTTGTAAATACAGAAGAAAAGTACTCGTTCAAGACCTCTCCTATCTCTTCAGACTCAATACACAATCTCCCGCTACTGTCCTTGATCGGACCTACCCTCGCTCTAGTCATTCTCATATTTCTCACATATGTGTAAAAGGCCTTGGGGTTTTCCTTGATCCTACCCGCCAAAGATTGTTCATGCCCTCTCTTAGCTCTCCTAATCCCTTTCTTCAGTTCCCTCCTGGCTATCTTGTATCCCTCCAATGCCCTGTCTGAACCTTGTTTCCTCAGCCTTACATAAGTCTCCTTTTTCCTCTTATCAAGGCATTCAACCTCTCTTGTCAACCATGGTTCCCTCACTCGACCATCTCTTCCCTGCCTGACAGGGACATACATATCAAGGTCACGTAGCACCTGTTCCTTGAACAAGTTCCACATTTCACATGTGTCCTCCCCTGACAGCCTATGTTCCCAACTTATGCACTTCAATTCTTGTCTGACAACATCGTATTTACCCTTCCCCCAATTGTAAACCTTGCCCTGTTGCACGTACCTATCCCTCTCCATTACTAAAGTGAAAGTCACAGAATTGTGGTCACTATCTCCAAAATGCTCCCCCCACTAACAAATCTATCACTTGCCCTGGTTCATTACCCAGTTCGAAATCCAATATTGCCCCTCCTCTGGTCGGACAATCTACATACTGTGTTAGAAAAGCTTCCTGGACACGCTGCACAAACACCACCCCATCCAAACTATTTGATCTAAAGTGTTTCCACTCAATATTTGGGAAGTTAAAGTCGCCCATGGCTACTACCCTATGACTTCTGCACCTTTCCAAAATCTGTTTCCCAATCTGTTCCTCCACATCTCTGCTACTATTGGGGGGCCTATAGTAAACTCCTAACAATGTGACTACTCCTTTCCTATTTCTGACTTCAACCCATACTACCTCAAAAGGGTGATACTCCTCGAACTGCCTTTCTGCAACTGTTATACTATCTCTAATGAATAATGCCACCCCCCACCTCTTTTACCACTCTCCCTAATCTTATTGAAACATCTATAACCAGGGACCTCCAACAACCACTTCTGCCCCTCTTCTATCCAAGTTTCCGTGATGGCCACCACATCGCAGTCCCAAGTACCGATCAATGCCTTAAGTTCACCCACCTTATTCCTGATGCTTCTTGCGTTGAAGTATACACACTTCAACCCATCTCCGTGCCTGCAAGTACTCTCCTTTGTCAGTGTTCCCTTCCCCACTGCCTCACTACATGCTTTGGCGTCCTGAATATCGGCTACCTTAGTTGCTGGACTACAAATCCGTTTCCCATTCCCCTGCCAAATTAGTTTAAGCCCTCCCGAAGAGTACTAGAAAACCTCCCTCCGAGGATATTGGTGCCCCTCTGGTTCAGATGCAACCCGTCCTGCTTGTACAGGTCCCAACTTCCCCAGAATGCGCTCCAATTATCCAAATACCTGAAGCCCTCCCTCCTACATCATTCCTGCAGCCACGTGTTCAACTGCACTCTCTCCCTATTCCTAGCCTCGCTATCACGTGGCACCGGCAACAAACCAGAGATGACAACTCTGTCTGTCCTGGCTTTTAACTTCCAGCCTAACTCCCTAAACGTGTACATTACCTCCACGCCCCTTTTCCTACCTATTGAACGAGTGTCCGTGAATGATTTTAATACCACGTGGGTGTACTTTCACGGCCCCCCCATTTCTTGTACTCGACTCTTGCATTGTCACCATTTACTGATATTTACCATCTTGCAACCATGCCTCTGTTATGGCGGCCATGGCGTAACCCAAAAATTAAATTTGCGGCTGGGGACCATTCAATCGATTGTTCATACTCTGCTTTTATGGACAAAGAATATCAATAATGCCACAAGCTGGAACCTGTCCTTCTGCTCTAATGTTTTACGCAAATGTTAACTGCACCTATTTCAGTGACATATCCACGTTTCTGTATTGACACTGACCCTTGAGTCTAGTACAAGAAGATACAGTCTCCGGGGAGGCAATTGAAGTCCATAACGGGGGGAATATTATTTACTTCCGAAGATTTCGAATCTTTTGAATTCTCTATCTCAGAACACTGTGCACACTAATCTGCAGAGAATATTATCTTTAACAGGCTGCCTCTGTAACTGAGGCTGCTGCGTCAACTTGCAAATAGATCTCATACATTTGAATAATTTGCTTGTGTTTCTCCTGATCTTTTCATGAGTTCATTTCCCTTAGGGTTTTCCATCTCTCGGGTGAAGGAGGCTGCGAGTAAGTTTAAATATCAAATATCATTTTAAAATCTAATGTTGGTAGACAATTGAGAGGATTATATGAAAGAACCGCTCTGAAATAATTGATGGTAAATATAATAATCAGGGAAAAATACGGAGCCGGAGGTCTAGGAGACACAGTAATAGAACCAATGTCAGTAATATGAGATAGCTACGGAACTGGGATACACAGTTACAGAATAAGGGTCATGTGTGAAAACTCGCTGTGGAAATTACAGACACAGATTCCGAATGAGCCTTATGCATAGAAGCTCGTTGGGGAACTGGCGGACCCAGGAACAGGATAAGGGTCATGTATATAAGCTAGCCGACAAACTAGGAGACACAGTTATAGAAAACAGGTCATGTATATAAGCTAGCTGGGGAACTAGGAGACACAGTTACAGAATAAGGGCCATGTATAGAAGTGAGCTGGAAAACTGCCGAACCCAGGTGCAAGATAAGGGTCATGTTTAAATGTTAGCTGTGGATCTAGGAGACACAGTTACTGAACAAGGGTCATGTATACACGTGATTTGAGGAACTAGGAGATACAGTTACAGAACAATGGTCAGTTACAGAATAATGGTCCTGTATATAAGCTAGCTGAGGAACTAGAAGACACAGTTATAGAAAACGGGTCCTGTATGTAAGCTAGCTGAGGAACGAGGAGACAGCTCCACAATATTAAGAAGCCAGCAATAGAATAAAACATTATTTATATCAGCCAGCTGATTACATAGGAGATACACTTACAGAAAATAGGTCATGTATATAGTCTAGCTGGAGGACAATCGGACAATGTGGCAGAATAAGCATCTTGTATATTAACGAGCTGGCGTGCAAGGGTGAACATTTACAGAAAAAAAGTATCACTTACATTAGTAAGCTGGGGAATTGGTGTTAAAGGTACAGAAAGAGTGTCCTAGATTTAAGCGAGTTGGGGAACTAGAAGGACGAGGGGGCGGCAAATTAACACAGTGGTTAGAACTGCCACCTAAACGTACCAGAAGCCCGGGCTCGATTCCGAGTTCGGGAAACTGTCTGTTTGCACATTTTCTCCCTGCCTGCGTGGTATTCCTTTGCGTGCTCCGCTGTCCTCCCACATTCCAAAGATGTTTCGGTTGATTGGCTCTAGTGCAGACATAGATACATAGAAGAAAGGTGATGAGGCCTTCTGGCCCTTCGAGCCTGCTCCGCCATTCATCACGATCAGGACTGATCATCCAACTCAATAGCCTAGTCCTGTTTTCTCCTCATAGTCTTTGTTCCCATTCTCCCCAAGTGCTACTTCCAGCCTCCTCTTGTATATCTTCAATGTTTTAGCATCAAATGCTTCCTGTGGTAATGAATCCAACAGGCTCAACACTCGTTGTGTGAAGAAATGCCTCCCTATCTCTGTCCGAAATGGATTACCCTGAATCACCCATAAATAAACTTTACAAATCCACGCTCGCTCGTTCTTATCAGCTGGGACATTTAAACCTGTTCACACACCCTGTCCTTGAGGGTGAACACCATTCATTTCCCCGTCACAAATGTTCCGAAAAGCGGCACAAATTCACCCTTTTCTCTCTGTCACGCCGCTTAAATTACAGAGCGACATGTGTAATTGTCCAATCCAAAGGGATGTTTCTCAAATCCAGAGAAATTTGGAAGATTGTAGGTCAGATTTTTGTAATGTTGCCATCTACTTATATGAAGACCCTCTAGTTCGAATTTTGTTACTGTTGAACTCTCACACTCGAACACTATTCATTTATAGGCCATTGACACCCTGATAGTATGACATTTGTACAGTCCCTGGTTCAGAATCAATAATATATTTCCTCGTATCTCTGGCATTTTGAACTCTTCCTCTATTGTAAATAATGAACCAAAGTCATTCTTCAGCAAGTCTGTCATTTCCTTATTTTCATTAACACATTTATCAGTTAACAAGGAAGGGATTCTCTTCTGACCTCTCTCCTTTATACAACTTAATAGTAAAAGCTTCCTGTCGTGAGACTAATATTCCTTGAGGGTGTAGTTTCATGCTGCATTTCTTTGTATTTTACTCCTGGTTTGTCATCATTTACAGCTATTACCATTTTGCAGCCAGGCCCCTATTATGGCGGCCATGGTGGAACCCGCAAGTTAAATTTCTGGCTGGGGTACATTCAATAGACCGTTCATACTCTCTATGTCTGTATAAAGCAGATTAAGAATGCCATAAGCTGGGCACTGTCCTTCTGCTCTAATGCTTTATGGAAATGTTAACTATTCCTATTTCAGTGACATATGCACGTTTCGGAACAGGCAGTAACCCGGGAGACACTTACTAGAAGAAACAGTCTCAGAATAAGGGGCTGTCTTTAAGTTCTGCAACGAGGGGAATACCATTTATTTCAGAGGATGTGGGATCTTTTGACTTCATTATCCCAGAACGCAGTGGGTATTTATCTGCAGAGAATATTACCTTTAACACGCTGTCTCTGTAAGTGAGGCTGCTGTGTCAACTTGCAAATAGATCTAATATATTTGAATAATTTACATGTGTTGCTCCTGATCTTCTGAGTTCATTTTCCTATTGGAAATCCATCTCTCGGCTCCGAATAAGTTTAAATAACGTGAAGAAATATCATTTTTAAACCTACGTTTGAAAGACAATTAAGAGGAAAATATGAAAGTAAAGGTCTTCAAAAAGTAAAGATAAATACAGCAATCATGGAAAAATACAGATCCGGATGACTAGGAGACACAGTAATACAACACATACCAGTAACATGAGACAGCTAGGGGACTAGATACAAAGAGGTATAGACGATAGGAGCAGGAGGATGCCTTTTGGCCCTTCGAGCCTGCTCCGCCATTTATCGCGATCATGGCTGATCATCCAATTTAATAGCCTAATCCTGCTTTATCCTCATAAACTTTGGTCCCATTCTCCCCAAGTGCTAAATATAGCCCCCCTCGTGAATATATTCAACGTTTTCGCATCAACTGCTTCCTGTGGTAATTAATTCGACGAGCTCACCAATCTTTGGGTGAATAAATGTCTTCTCATCTCTGTCCGAAATGGTTTACCCTGAATCCTCAGAATGTGACCCCGTGATCTGGGCGCACCCACAATCGGGAACATCTTCCTCCGTCTACTCTGCCTAGTCCTTTTAGAATTCTGTAAGTCTCGATGAGATACACCCTTCATTCTTCTGAACTCCAGCGAGAACAGTCCCAACCTAGCCAATCTCTCCTCATATGACATGCCACCCCTGGAATCAGTCTGGTAAACCTGCGCTCCCTCGAGAGCCAGAACGCCCTTCCTCAGAATAGGAGACCAACATTCCACACATTAGTCTAGGTGGGGCCTCACCAAAGCGCTGTATAATTTCAACAACCCATCCCTGCTTCTGTGCTCGAAACATCTCGCAATGAAGGCCAACATATCATTCATCTTCTTTACCGCCAGCTGTACCTGCACGCTTACCTTCAGCGAATGGTGCACAAGGACACCCTGGGCCAGCTGCATTCTCCCCTCTCCCAACTTACAACCGTTCAGGTAGTAATCTGCCTTCCCGTTTTTGCTTCCGAAATGAATAACCTCTCACTTATCCACATTATACTGCAACTGCCATCGATTTTCCCACTCGACCAACCTGTCCAGATCATGCTGTCGGAACTCTGCATCCTCGTCACAGCCTGCCAATTTGTAAGGGACCCATTAATCTCTACACTTTGTTTCCTGTCTGCCAACCAATTTTCTATCCCCTCAATAAGCTTCCACAAACCCATCCTTTTTAATCTTACACAATAATCGTAACATTGTCAAACGACTTCTTAAAGTCCAAATTTACCACATCGACTTGCTCCCCATTGTCAACTGTGCAAGTTGCATCTTCAAAGAACTTCAACCGATTTGTAAAGCATACATCGAAGAGTGCTTTCGGAGGGGGCTCTGGAAATTGTGGATGCATAGTTGTCAGAATAAGAGCAATGCATATAATCCAGCTCGAGAACTAAGAGATAAAGTAAAATGATAATGGTTATGTGGGTAGAATTATGGGATCTAGGTCGAGAGAGCCAGGAGGTAGGGTTGCAGGACACGGAGCCCTTGATCCTGTCCCACAGATTCGGTGGTATTCTTGCTCCCTGTGTGGACGGGAACGGTGACTGGAGAGAGGATGATAAAACTGTTAATGGGAGCCTTTCAAGTGGAGGAAGAGAAGGAAATGGAGTCGTATTTGGGGTAAGTATAGTTAAGGGAATTTACACTGTTAACTGTGACCAGGATCGAGAATCTCGAACGTTGTGTTGTCTGTCTGGTTCTCGTGTTCTGTTTATCTCATCTGTGCTGAAGAGAAACAAAGAATAAAGAAAGTATGGCACATGAACAGGCCCTTCGGCCCTCCAAGCCTGCGCCGACCATGCTTGAAGTTAACCTAAAATTTCCCACACTTCCGTGGTCTGAATCCCTCTTTTCCCATCATATTCATGTAATTGTCCAAACTCCCCTTAAAGGTCATTATGATATTTGCTTCCTCCGGCAGCGAGTTCCACGCAACAACGGCCATCTGTGTAAAAAATGTCCCTCGCACATCAACCCTAAACTTTGCCTCTCGCCTTTTGAACTCCTGTCCACATGTAATTAACTCTTCCACACTCGCAAGAAAGGTCTGACAATCCAGTCTGTCCATGCCCATCATAGTTTTGTCGACAACTATCAGCTTGTCCCTCAACCACCGTCGTTCCACTGAGAAAAGACTGAGTTTATTCAACCTCTCCTCATTGCTAATGCCCTCCAGACCAGGCAACATCCTGGTAAACCTCGTCTAAACCCTTACAAAGCCTCCACATCCTTCTAATAGTGTGGCGAAAAAAATTGAACACTATTATATTCCAAGTGCGGCCGAACTAAGGTTCTATAAATCTGCAACATGACAGGCCATTTTTCATACTTAATGTCCCGACCGATGAAGGCAAGCATGCCATATGCCTTCTTGACAACCTTCCACACCCGCGTTGCACCTGTCAGTGACCGGTGTACCTGTACACGCAGATCCCTCTGCCTTTCAACACTCTTAAGGGTTCTACCATTTACTATCTATTTCCCACCTGTAAAAAGTGTATTACCACACACTTGTCCACATTAAACTCCATCTTCCATCTCTCCACCCAAGGCCCCATCCAATCTATATCTGTTGTATCCTCTGACAGTCATCATCGCTATCCACAATTCTACCAACTATTGTGTCATCCGCAAACATCCTAATCAGACCAGTTACATTTTCCTCCAAATCATTTATATATACCACAAACAGCATAGGTCCCAGCACTGATACCCGAGGAATCAAAGAGTCAAATCCTCTATTGAGATCATCACCCTTCCATTGCTGGACTGTCTTCTGTGACCGAACCAGTTCTGGATCCATCTTGCCAGTCCGCCTCTGATCCCGTGTGTGTTCACCTTCTGCCACGACGGACCTTGTCAAAGGCCTTAATGAAGTCCATATAGACAACATCCACTGCCCTACCTTCGTCAATCGTCTTTGTCACTTCGTCTAAAAAGTTAGATCAAGTTAGTGACACACGATGTCCCCTTTACAAAATCATGTTGCCTCTCGCTAATACGCCCATTTGCTTCCAATGTGCGTTAATGCTGTCTCGAAGAATCCTCTCCAATAACTTCACTACTTCTAACGTAAGGCTCACCGGCCTGTAATTTCCTTGATTATCCTTGCCACCTTTCTGAACGAAAGCAACAATAATAGTTTTGCAGTCATCTACAACCTCACCTGTAGCCAGTAAGGATACAAACAATTCTGTGAAGACGCCAGCAATTTACTCTCTTTCCTCACTCAGTATTTTGCGGTATATCCCATAAGTCCCTGGGACTTATCGACATTAATATTTTTTCAAGACGCCCTACACCTCCTTCTTTTTGATCTCAAACTTATCCACGAGGTCCTTCACTTTGATAATACTGATGCAAAGTAGTCATTCATTATCATTCCCATTTCATCTGGTTTCTTGCTTATATTCCCTCCACTGTCCTGCAGTGGGTCAACCCTTTCCTTGGCTACCCTCATGTTCTTTATATATGTGTAAAGACACTGCCTGATTAGGGATAGTCAACACGGATTTGTGAGGGGTAGGTCTTGCCTTACTAGTCTTATTGAATTATTTGAGGAGGTGACCAAGCATGTGGATGAAGGTAAAGCAGTGGATGTAGTGTACATGGATTTTAGTAAGGCATTTGATAAGGTTCCCCATGGTCGGCTTCTGCAGAAAGTAAGGAGATATGGCATAGTGGGAAATTTGGCCAGTTGGATAACGAACTGGCTAACCAATAGAAGTCAGAGAGTGGTGGTGGATGGCAAATATTCAGCCTGGATCCCAATTACCAGTGGCGTACCGCAGGGATCAGTTCTGGGTCCTCTGCTGTTTGTGATTTTCATTAATGATTTGGATGAGGGAGTTGAAGGTTGGGTCAGTAAATTTGCAGACGATACGAAGATTGGTGGAGTTGTGGACAGTGAGGAGGGCTGTTGTCGGCTGCAAAGAGACATAGATAGGACGCAGAGCTGGGCTGAGAAGTGGCAGATGGAGTTTAACCCTGAAAAGTGTGAGGTTGTCCATTTCGGAAGGACAAATATGAATGCGGAATACAGGGTTAACGGTAGAGTTCTTGGCAATGTGGAGGAGAAGAGAGATCTTGGGGTCTATGTTCATACATCTTTGAAAGTTGCCACTCAAGTGGATAGAGCTGTAAAGAAGGCCTATGGTGTGCTAGCGTTCATTAACAGAGGGATTGAATTTAAGAGCCGTGAGGTGATGATGCAGCTGTACAAAACTTTGGTAAGGCCACATTTGGAGTACTGTGTATAGTTCTGGTCGCCTCATTTTAGGAAGGATGTGGAAGCTTAGGAAAAGGTGCAAAGGAGATTTACCAGGATGTTGCCTTGCATGGAGAGTAGGTCTTACGACGAAAGGTTGAGGGTGCGAGGCATTTTCTCATTAGAACGGAGAAGGATGAGGGGCGACTTGATAGAGGTTTATAAGATGATCGGGGGAACAGATAGAGTAGACAGTCAGCGACTTTTTCCCCGGGTGAAACAAACCATTACAAGGGGACATAAATTGAAGGTGAATGGTGGAAGATATAGGGGGGATGTCAGAGGTAGGTTTTTTACCCAGAGAGTAGTGGGGGCATGGATTGTACTGCCTGTGGAAGTAGTTGAGTCGGAAACATTAGGGACCTTCAAGCAACTATTGGATAGGTACATGGATTACGGTAAAATTGCATAGTGTAGATGTATTTGTTCTTAAGGGCAGCACGGTAGCATTGTGGATAGCATAATTGCTTCACAGCTCCAGGGTCCCAGGTTCCATTCCGGCTTGGGTCACTGTCTGTGCGGAGTCTGCAGATCCTCCCCCTGTCTGATTGGGTTTCCTCCGGTTGCTCCGATTTCCTCTCGTAGTCCAATGATGTGCAGTTTAGGTCGATTGGCCAGGCTAAATTGCCCTTTGTGTCCAAAAAGTTTAATTGGGCTTACTGGGTTATGGGGATAATGTGGAAGTGTTGGCTTGGGTAGGTTGCTCTTTCCAAGATTCGGTGCACAATCGATTGGCCGAATGGCCTCCTTCTTTACTGTAATTTATATGATTCTTTTATCGACCAAATGGCCCAGCTCTTTCCCCAATACCAACTCTAGTACCAGTCCCATTCGTTGGACTATCTGCATATTGTTTGAAGAAGCCCTCTTGGATGCTACATACAAGCTCTGCCCCGTCCAAGCTGCCAGCACTAAGTAAGTCCCAGTCAATATAGGGGACGTTAAAATCACCCACCACGACAATCCTGTTGTTTTTTCACCTTTCCAAAATGTTCTTACATATCTGCTCCTCTATCTCCCGCTGTCTAATGGGAGGCCTGTCGTAAACCCCCAACATTGTGACTGCACCCTTTCTATTCTGAGTTCTACTCATCTTGTCTCGTTACATGAATCCTCTGAGGTGTCCTCCAGCAGTACAGCTGTGAACTTGGACTTACTTAGATTTCCAGAATGCCTTTGACAATGTGCTGTTCAGGAAGTCTGTTGAATTAGTTAACTGTCCATGGTGTAAATGATAGGATCGTGGCTTTGATAGACGATTTTCTTACTGGCAAAAGAGTGGGGATAAACGGGTATTTTTCAGAATGGCAGCCGGTGACCCGTCGTCTGCCCCAGGGACCGGATTGGGAGCTCAAGTTTTCACATGTCCTACAAACGATCTGGAAGAAGGAACTGAAGGCACTTTTGCTAGGTTTGGAGATGATACAAATATATGCAGATGACAGGTATAATTGAGACAGCAGGGGGGCTTCAGAAGGACTTAGACAGGCTAAGAGAGTGGGCAATGAAGAGGCAGATGGAATACAATGTGGAAAATTGTAAGGTTATGCACTTTGGTCAGTAGAATGGAGGTTCAGTCTCGTTCCTAAATGGGAAAAAGCTTCGGAAATTGGATGCACAAGGGAGAACTTTATGTCTGTGTCGTCGCAGTTTAGATGGATGAGGGGGGATCTGTTTGAAATTTACAGGATACTACGAGGCCTGGATGGAGTGATTGTGGGGAATATTTTTCAACGAGACGGAAAAACCAGAACCAGAGGACACAGCTTCAGACTGAAGCTGGCTACTATCAGGCTACTATTGGGGCGCCTATAGAAAACTCCCAACAAGGTGACTGCTCCTTTCCTATTTCTGACTTCAAACCATACTACCTCAGTAGGCAGATACTCCTCGAACTGCCTTTCTGCAGCTGTTGGACTATCAAGTACCGATCCATGCCTTAAGTTCACCCACCTTATTCCTGATGCTTCTTGCGTTGAAGTATACACACTTCAACCCATCTCCGTGCCTAAAAGTACTCTCCTTTGTCAGTGTTCCCTTCCCCACTGCCTCACTACACGCTTTGGCGTCCTGAATATCGGCTGCCTTAGTTGCTGGACGACAAATCCGGTTCCCATTCCCCTGACAAATTAGTTCAAACCTTCCCGAAGAGTGCTTGAAAACCTCCTGAGGATTCTTTTGCAGCCAGTCCCGATGAAATGATCAGTCGAACACCTCGTTACTTTAACATATGTTTATTTCTCGGCCGGGGCTAAAACCACTGTATCTCTTGAGAGTTACACCAGCAAGCCAAAGCCAATACATCTAACAGCAGTTCTTATACAGTTTCTGGCTCATTTCTGAGGGCAGCTCCCTTGCATTCCATCTGTGCCTTTTAGCTAATTTATGATTATTTTCAAGCCTAGCGCAACCCTTCCCAAGGCCGTCTGCAATTTGTCTGGTACTAAAACAACAGTTACAGCTTGTTATCTGAAGCTTTTGACAGCCTATCTTGACATTTCTCAGCTTGCTATCAGAAGCCTGTAAAGGCCTGTCTTGACATTTCTTCACACAAAGCTTTACCTAACATTTTGTTTTTCCAATAAAGTTCCAATCCCATCTTGAGCCAAACTCTCAAAAACTCTCACTCCCTCCTAGGATATTGGTGCCCCTCTGGTTCAGATGCAACCCGTCCTGCTTATACAGGTCCCAACTTCCCCAGAATGCGCTCCAATTATCCAAATACCCGAAGCCCCCCCCCCCCCCCCCCACCCTACACCATTCCTGCAGCCACGTGTTCAACTGCACTCTCCCTATTCCGAGCCTCGCTATTACGTGGCACCGGCAACAAACCAGAGATGACAACTCTGTCTGTCCTGGCTTTTAACTTGCAGCCTAACTCCCTAAAGTCGTTTATTATCTCCACACCGCTTTTCCTCCCTACGTCGTTGGTACCAATGTGCACCACGACCTCTGGCTGCTCCCCCTCCCCCTTCAGGATCCTGAAGATATGATCCAAGACATCCCTGGCCCTGGCACCCGGGAGGCAACATACCTTCCGGGAGTCTCGCTCGCGACCACAGAATCTCTAATCTATTCCCCTAACCATTGAATCTCCTATTACTATTGATTTTCTATTCTCCCCCTTCCCTTCTGAGCCCCAGAGCCAGACTCACTGCCAGAGACCTGGCCGCCAGGGCCTTCCCCCGGTAGGACATCCTCCACAACAGCATCGAAAACGGTATACTTGTTTTGAAGGGGAACGGCCACCAGGGATCCCTGCACTGTCTGCCTGTTTGTTTTCTTTCCATGATCCCACGTTTTCCACATTACCCTCGGTGTAAATAAAATCTAAACAAAATTTACCTCTATCTGCAATACATTCAGTGGCTTGGACTCTGTCGCCTTCCCCGGTAGGATAACCCTCTAACTGAAGAATTATTTCCTCGTCTCAGTCCTAAATTGCCTAACTCATATCCTGGGACTCTTTCCCTTGTTCAAGATCCCCCAACCAGGTAAACCTTCCTCCCAGCATCTAGTCTGGCCATCCCACTGAAAATTTAATATGTTCCCATCAGATTTCCGCATCCTTCTAAACTCCAGTGAACACAGGCCACGTCAATTCAATAGGACAGTCCCCCCAACCACGGTATTAGCTTAATGAAAATCCGGGGCACACCCTCTATTGCACCTATATCCTTTCTTATGTCGGGACATCAAATCTGCACTGAAAATCCGTCTTGTCGATTCAAAAAGTCCCCATATAACTTCATTAATGCAGAGTATACACAGAGTAAATATCCATCTCCATTCTCCCCATGAAACACTTCAGGACAGGTGCAGCACGGGGTGAGATACAGAGTAAAATTCCCTCTACACTGTCCCCATCAAACACTCCCAGGACAGGTACAGCACAGGTTTAGATACAGAGTGAAGCTCACTCGACACTGTCCCCGTTACACACTCCCAGGCCAGGTACAGCACAGGGTGAGAACAGGGTTAATCTCCATCTCCACTCTCCCCATGAAACACTCTCAGGACAGGTACATCACAGAGTTCGAAACAGAGTAAATCTCCATACCCACTCTCCAAATGAAACACTTCCAAGACAAGTACAGTACGGGGTTAAATACAGAGTAAAGCTCCCTCTACATTGACACAATCAAGCACTTCAGGACAGGTACAGCACGGAGTTAAATTACGAGTAAACCTCCACTGTTCTAATCAAACAATTCCAGTATTGGTACAGCACGGGGTTCGATACACGGTCAAAGTTGAAGTGCCGAAGGAGACCATTCGACCCATCCTTTCAACAAGTGCACATCTCTTGACACGAAGGACATTTTATTAAATCATGGCGAATCCACCTGATCTGCACATATTTGGATGTGGGAGGAATCCGGAGCACGCGGAGGAAACCCACGCAGATTCCGGGAAAACTGTAAACACAACACTGAACCCGGGTGATATCTGATGTACAGAATACAAGTCAAAAGTCGGGCAAGTGATCTTCGGCAGATTGAGGTCCTCGAGCCTCGGAAAAGGAGTACTTGGCAAGGTCTCTGGCGTTGTTGCCCCCTTAGTGGAAGATCGAGAAGTTGGTGGACTTTTTAACAAGTGAATTGTCGAAGCAGCGACACGTGGTCGCTGAGGATTTGGTGAAGGGGATTGAGGGGCCTTGGCACCTATTCGGGAGTTGATGGATCAGGGAAAAGGGGTACAGGGGTGACGATCAGGAAGGTGGAGGAGACGCTCACTGAACACAGCGACAAGATTATTTCTCTGGATGCAGAGTCGCCATTGCTGGCGGAGGAGTGGAAAGGATATAAGCGAATGTTAATGCTCTGGAGATTCGCTTCAGACGGCAGAACCTAAGAATTGATGGGTGCCGGATGGCCTGGAGGGGAAAAACGCCTCAGATTACATCTCTCAGACGTTTGGAAAGATAGTGGGTGAGGGAATCGTTCCGAACCATTCTGAGCAGGACAAGACCAATCGATCATTGAGGCCGAAGCTGAAGTCAACGGAGCCACCACTGGCGATCATAGTTACCTGGACAAGCAGCGAGTTGGAGGTGAAGGACTACCGAGATTGCAGATGGGAGAGTAATGCCATCATAATATACAAGGACGTTGGGGCCAGAGCTAGCAAGAATGCGTCTGCTGTTGAATAAGGCCAAGGCTGCTCTCGATAAAAGCAACGTGTGAGTTGGGATGGTGACCGGACCAATCATCGGCTCACCTCAAAGGAGAGGGACTATTGTTTCAATACGCCTGAGGAAGCGAATGACTTTAGTGATAAACACGAATTGGGGGTGGGGGGGGGGCATATTGGGGAACTGGCGTGCTCGAAGACGATGGTCTTTGCTGTTATTACATTGTCAAGTTCTTCTGCATCTTTATATTTCGGATTTTTGTCAAGTGGGGCGGGCACGAGGTGTTGTGACGTGGCTTACATTTGGGGGTTGTATCGAGATAAAACTCGGGCTGCAGCCACATCACCTCTCTTCGCTCCGCATTTAGTGGTCTTGATGTTGAATTTGGGTCGCTCTCAACTATCCCCGTGGAGATTTGACACGGCTTATGTCGCGGAAAGAGATAAAGTCAGCATCAGCTGACGAACGCTGAGGAACCGCCTGCACACCTCAAAGGGGCAGCGGGAGGGATATGCTGATAGATGGACGGGGCGGGCGGGGGGGGGGGCAGGGATATGCTGATAGATGGGGGCGGGCGGGGGGGGGCAGGGATATGCTGATAGATGGACGGGGCGGGGCGGGCGGGGGGGCAGGGATATGCTGATAGATGGACGGGGCGGGGGGTGGTGGCAGTGATATGCTGATAGATGGACGGGGCGGGCGGGGGGGGGCAGGGATATGCTGATAGATGGGGGCGGGGCGGGCGGGGGGGGGCAGGGATATGCTGATAGATGGACGGGGCGGGGGGTGGCAGTGATATGCTGATAGATGGACGGGGCGGGCAGAGGGGGGGGGCAGGGATATGCTGATAGATGGACGGGGCGGGGCGGGCGGGGGAAGCAGGGATATGCTGATAGATGGACGGGGCGGGGCTGGCGGGGGGGGGCAGGGATATGCTGATAGATGGACGGGGCGGGGCGGGCGGTGGAGGCAGGGATATGCTGATAGATGGGGGCGGGGCGGGCGGGGGGGGGGCAGGGATATGCTGATAGATGGACGGGGCGGGAGGGGGTGGCAGGGATATGCTGATAGATGGACGGGCGGGGCGGGGGGGGGGGCAGGGATATGCTGATAGATGGACGGGGCGGGCGGGGGGGGGGGTGCAGGGATATGCTGATAGATGGGGGCGGCGGGGGCGGGGGGGGTGCAGGGATATGCTGATAGATGGGGGCGGGGCGGGCGGGGGGGGCAGGGATATGCTGATAGATGGACGGGGCGGGGAGGGCGGGGGAGGCAGGGATATGCTGATAGATGGGGGCGGGGCGGGCGGGGGGGGGGCAGGGATATGCTGATAGATGGACGGGGCGGGAGGGGGTGGCAGGGATATGCTGATAGATGGACGGGGCGGGCGGGGGGGGGCAGGGATATGCTGATAGATGGACGGGGCGGGGCGGGCGGGGGGGCAGGGAAATGCTGATAGATGGACGGGGCGGGGGAAGGGCAGGGATATGCTGATAGATGGACGGGGCGGGAGGGGGGCAGGGATATGCTGATAGATGGACGGGGCGGGGCGGGCGGGGGAGGCAGGGATATGCTGATATATGGGGGCAGACGGGGGTGGGCAGGGAAATGCTGATAGATGGACGGGGCGGGGGGGGAAGGGATATGCTGATAGATGGACGGGGCGGGAGGGGGGAGGGATATGCTGACAGATGGACGGGGCGGGGGGGGGGGGCAGGGTTATGCTGATAGATGGACGGGGCGGGGGGGGCAGGGATATGCTGATAGATGGACGGGGCGGGGGGGGGGCTGGGATATGCTGATAGATGGACGGGGCGGGGCGGGCGGGGGGCAGGGATATGCTGATAGATGGGCGGGGCGGGGGGGTGCAGGGATATGCTGATAGATGGACGGGGGCGGCAGGGATATGCTGATAGATGGACGAGGCGGGGCGGGCGATGGGGGCAGGGATATGCTGTTAGATGGACGGGGCGGGTCAGTGCGGGCGCGGGGAGGGCAGGGATATGCTGATAGATGGACGGGGCCGGGCGGGCGGGTGTGTGTGGCAGGGAATAGCTGATAGATGGAGGGGTCGGTGTGGGCGCGGTGAGGGCAGCACGGTAGCCTTGCGGATAGCACAATTGCTTCACAGCTTCAGGGTCCCAGGTTCGATTCCGGCTTGGATCACTGTCTGTGCGGAGTCTGCACATCCTCCCCGTGTGTGCGTGGGTTTCCTCCGGGTGCTCCGGTTTCCTCCCACAGTCCAAATATGTGCAAGTTAAGTGGATTGAACGTGATAAATTGCCCTTAGTGTCCAAAATTGCCCTTAATGTTGGGTGGGGTTACTGGGTTATGGGGATAGGGTGGGGGTGTGGGCTTGGATAGGGTGCTCTTTCCAAGAGCCGGTGCAGACACGATGGGCCGAATGGCCTCCTTCTGCACTGTAAATTCTATGATGATATACGGATAAATGGAGGGGTCGGTGCGGGCGCGGCGAGGGCAGGGATATGCGGATAGATGGAGGGGTCAGGGCGGGCGTGGGTGTGGGGGCAGGGATATCCTGATAGATGAAGGAGTCGGGCCGGGGTGGGGGCACAGTTATACATATAGATTGAGGGCGCGGGGCGGGCCGGGGTGTGGGGGCAGGGATATCCTGATATATGGAGGGGTCGGGCCGGGGTGAGGGGCATAGATATACTGATAGATTGAGGGCGCGGGGCGGGCCGGGGTGGGGGGGCAGGGATATCCTGATAGATGGAGGGGTCGGGCCGGGGTGAGGGGCATAGACATACTGATAGATGGAGGTCTCCGGGCGGGCGGCGGGGGCATGGATATGCTAAGAGATGGCGCGGTTGGTCGCGCCGGGCGCGGAGGGGGTAGTGAAGGGATATGCTGATAGATGGAGGGGTTGGGCCGGGCGGCGGGGGCAGGGGGATGCTGATAGATTGAGGGGTTGGGAAGCCTGGGGGGCGGGGGGTCAGATATCCCTTTCCCATTCTTTAGTTGGAATGTGAGGGTATAACATGGCTCAGTTCAAAGGTCATGCGTGTTTGCCTATCTGAACGTTTGAAGGCCGATATATTTTCCTTTTACGAGAGTCCCATTTGAGAGTCTGACATCCAACAAGGCTTCTGAAACGGGACGAGGACATGTGCGTCCCTCGAGTTTTGATATTAAGACGCAAGGGGGAGGAGGGCAGTGCTGATTAATAAGAGGCTGTTTTTTGCAGCGGTTGACAGTTTGACAGACCCAGGAGGATGTGTGCGATTATTAGTGATGGACGGGGTGTGGAGGTGGTGCAGACCTGTGTGTGCAGACCCAGGAGGATGTGTGCGATTATTAGTGATGGACGGGCTGCGGAGGCGGTGCAGACCTGTGGGCCGAGTGACAAGTCTTATTTCTGTTCAATGGCAATCGGGTTTACCCCCAGATTGACTTCTGTTTGGAGGGAATGTCTCGACTCCCTGGGGCCGGGGAGGGTGTGGGAAGGGATGTCAGGGAAATCGGCGGAAGTTATACCAGATCATCCCCCGCATGTTGTGGGATTCATGTTGGAGTCAGGCCGCTCTTAGCCACGCCCGTGTCATTCAAGTCATTCTTAGTGGATAAGAGATTTTGTGAGTGGGTATCCTCTACCAATGAGGAATTGATGGAGTTTAACATGAGTGAGGCGGTCTTGCCTTCCCCACTCATGGAAAATCCCCGAGTCGACATACTACACCGCTTATTCGGGAGCACTGAGGGAGAATTCAGAATGTCCAATTCACCTAACAGCAGTCCTTCGGGACCTGTGGGAGGAAACCGAGAACCCGGAGGAAACCCACGCAGACACGGGGACAATGTGCGGACTCCGCACACACAGTGATCCATGCAGGGAACCGAACCCGGGTCCCTAGCGCTGAGAAGCTACAGTGCTAACCATCAACCATCCAAAAATTGCTTCATTGATGGAGCGTCCGAGCAGGTCATGGGAGAAGTCCTCAAACACCTCAACAACATTCTCTGGGCAGATTCCAGACCAACTCTAGAGTCCCTGACGTTCTTTATCCCGGATGGCAGCCTTCCGCCTCAGTTGGTGAGCCAACAAACAACTGGCCTTCTCCCCAGACTATGTCCCCCTGGCGGTTCGCAGCTAACTCACCGCCTTCATCATTATGAACAAATCAATGTCCATTTACAATTTATTTCTGTCCACTAATACTCAGGTGTTGGACTGATTGTGGTACCGGCGGTCCATCTAGTGAATGGTGTCCACCAGTGTCTGTCTGTCCACATGCCCAGATTTACCCAGATGCGTCTTGAGATAGATTACCTACCAACGAAAACCACCTTCAGTGGTTCACAGTAACTTAAGTGCAGTGTTTATGCAAGCCTACTTGTGAAACTAACAAAGGTTATTATGATTATTATTACCTTCATGGAGGTGGAGACGCCGACAGGGCCAGAGGAGATCATGCGCTGAATTCGGTTAGTGGAGACTGGCAAACCTTCGGGTCGAGAGGGATTCCCCACTGAATTTTACAGACAGTTTGCTGGTCAGTTGGTCCCAGTTCTGCTGCATATGTTTACTGACTCGGTGTCCCGCGGGTTTCTGCCTGCCATCTGGGGCAGGTATCGATTTCACGATGCTGAGGAACGACAAAGATCCCAGGAATGTGGATAGTATGGGCCTCTTTCGTTGTAAAATCGCTGACGTTCAGTTGTTGGCTAAGATGTTGGCAATGTGTTTGGAACCCTGCCTATTGGAGGTGAATTTGGGTTGAAAACTGGATTTGTGAAGGGCCGGCAGTTGTCGGACAATATTAGGAGATTGTTAAATGTTGAATTGTCGCCTTCCTTAGGGACCAAACCACAGATGATTAGTTCGATGGGCGGAGGGAAGGAATTCGGCGAGCTTGAGTATGGCTTTGGACCAAAATGTATTTCATGGTATAAGCTCACGGCAGGTGTGCGTACTAATGGCTTGAAGTCGAGTTATTTCTAACTGAACAGGGATACATAGCAGGGTGTCGGTTGTCTCTGTTTTTATTTACCTCAGCAATCTAGCCACTGGCCATTGCATTGATGTCGACTACGAAGTGGACGGTGTGTTTGGGGTGGGGGGTGCCCATATACGGGAACAAACTGTTGCTATATTTCACGGAACCACACTCAAATATGAAAATAAAAATCGCTGATTGTCACAAGTAGGCTTCAAATGAACTTACTGTGAAAAGCCCCTAGTCGCCACATTCCGGCGCCTGTTCGGGGAGGCTGGTATGGAATTGAACTCGCGCTGCTGGCCTGCCTTGGTCTGATTTAAAAGCCAGCTATTGAGCCCTGTGCTAAACAAGCACCTAAACTTGACCAAGGCGCTCATGTGCGGGAGATAATGGAGCAACCCAGGAAGTTTGCCTCCTTTTAGAGGCGCAAACTGCGTCTCTAAATATTTTGCGGAGAACCCTCCGGAGGTGGAACCGATCTTGGGAGGCTGCCATTTTCTGGCCAGGACTGCTTTCTGGTATCTGGGAATATGAGTGATCCATTCCTGGGCCACGCTACATAAACTAAACGTTTATAGTCTGGTAGATGGGGCGAAGACAGATTTGAATATGTGGGCTGCCCTCCCTCTCACCTTAGCGGGAAGAGTAAAGACGGTGAAGATGAATATTCTCTCGATGTTCTTGTTTTCGTTCTAAGAGTCTCCCAGTCTTTCTTCTCAAGGCTTTGTTTTGCGGGGTCAATAGATTGATATCTACTTTTGTTTGAGCTGGAAAGTCTCCTGGGGTTTATTGGACCGTTTTGCAAAGGTACCAGCAGTCGGGGGGTTAGTGCTACCTAATCTGTTACGTTATTATTGGACGACAAATATTGAAAGGTGCTTGACTGGTTCAAGAATCTAATCCTGTATGAAGGCGGCTGTAAAAGGTTTAATGCATAGGGTCGAGTCTGAGAGTCCTGGCTATTACACCACACCCGTCTCCCCTGAAAGGTTCTCTTCATCTTGCACGGCGGTGAGAGCTACTTTGCGGATTTGGAATCCGTTAATGCAGCATTTGAAACTATGGTTCATGACACTGCGGGATCAGATATCCATGAACAAATGTTTGTGCGGTCTTCAGCTTGGATTCATCTTTCAGGGCATGGGAGATGGGGGTTACAGAGGTTTAGTGACATGTTTCCAGAAGGTTGTTTTACCGGTCTGGACGAGTTGTTCTGGAAGTTCCAGCTCCCGAGAGCGAACACATTCAGGTACTTTGAGGTGCGCTATTATTTCCTTAAAGGCGCGGCCTTAATTTCCTCCAATACTGTCGCCTACACTTTTGGACAGGGTAGTGTCCTTGTTCGAGTTAGTAGAGAGTAGGATTTCAGGTGCCGATGAGCAGATGTTGACAACGGAATGGGCTTCGCTGGAGGAGATACAGTCCAAGCGGGATGATGAGCTGGCTTTCATTTTTGAGAGGGGGGTCGGTGTGGAGTGAGGCTCTTCAAAGGGCCAACTTTACCTCCTCATGTGTGAGCTTAAGCCTGACCCACTTCCAGGTGAAGCACAGGTGCACTTGACCAAGGCGCTTAGGTAGGACTTCTTCTTGGGGATAAATGTGAGCAGTGCTCTAGGAGAGCAGATAATCGCACACATGTGTTGGTCTTGCCTCAAGCTCGCTGGTACCTACCTCTGATATCTGTCCTATATCTATGGCCTCTCAATTTAAAGCTATGTCCGCTCGTACTAGCCATCACCATCCGAGGAAAAAGGTTCTCACTGTCCAACCTATCTAATCCTCTGATCATCTTGTATGCCTCTATTAAGTCACCTCTTAACCTTCTTCTCTCTAATGAAAACAGCCTCAAGTCCCTCAGCCTTTTCTCATAAGATCTGCCCTCAATACCAGGCAACATTCTGGTAAATCTCCTCTGCACCCTTTCCGATGCTTCCTCATCCTTCCTAAAATGCGGCGACCAGAACTGCACGCAATACTGCAAATGCGGCCGTACCAGAGTTTTGTACAGCTTAAACACGACCTCATGGCTCCGAAACTCAAGCCCTCTACCAATAAAAGCTAACACACCGTTCGCCTTCTTTACAATCCTATAAACCTGGGTGGCAACATTCAGAGATCTATGTACATGGAAACCTAGATATCTCTGCTCATCCACACTGCCAAGAATCTTATAATTAGCCCAGTACTCTGTATTCCAGTTACTCCTTGAAAAATGAATCACCTCACACTTTTCTGCATTAAACTCCATTTGCCTCTTCTCAGCCCAGCGCTGCAGCTTATCTATGTCCCTCTGCAACCTGCAACATCCTTCCGCACTGTCCACAACTCTACCGACTTAAGTATCATCCGCAAATTTACTCGCCCATTCTTCTACGCCCTCGTCCAGGTCATTTATAAAAATAACAAACAGCAGTGGTTCCAAAACAGATCCTTGTGGAACATTTCCCATCAACTACCAGCCTCTGTCTTCTTACAGCAAGCCAATTTCTGATCCAAACTGCTAAATCACCCTGAATCCCATGCCTCCGTATTTTCTGCAATAGCCTACCGCGGGGAACATTATCAAACGCTTTACTGAAACCCATATATACCACATCAACTGCTTTAACCACTTCCAGCCGTTTGGTCAGCTTCTCAAAGAACACAATAATGTTTGTGAGGCACGACCTACCCTTCACAAAACCGTGCTGACTATCCCTAATCAAATTATTCATTTCTAGATGATTATAAATCCTATCACGTTTGGTATGTTGCCTCCCAGGTGCAAGGGTACGTGATGTCTCGGATCGTGTTTTCCGGGTCCATAAGGGGGAGGGGGAGCAGCCCCAAGTCGTGGTCCACATTGGCACTAACGACATAGGTAGGAAAGGGGACAAGGATGTCAGGCAGGCTTTCAGGGAGCTAGGATGGAAGCTCGGAGCTAGAACAAACAGAGTTGTTATCTCTGGGTTGTTGCCCGTGCCACGTGATAGTGAGACGAGGAATAGGGAGAGAGAGCAATTAAACACGTGGCTACAGGGATGGTGCAGGCGGGAGGGATTCAGATTTCTGGATAACTGGGGCTCTTTCTGGGGCAGGTGGGACCTCTACAGACAGGATGGTCTACATCTGAACCTGAGGGGCACAAATATCCTGGGGGGGGGGGAGATTTGTTAGTGCTCTTTGGGGGGGGGGGTAAACAATTGCAGCAGGGGCACGGGAACCTGGATTGTAGTTTTCGGGTACGGGAGAAGAGAGTATAGAGGTCAGGAGCAGAGATTTGACATCGCAGGACGGGGCCAGTGTTCAGGGAGGTGGTTTGAAGTGTGTCTACTTCAATGTCAGGAGTATACGAAATAAAGTAGGGGAACTGGCAGCATGGGTTGGTACCTGGGACTTCGATGTTGTGGCCATTTCGGAGACATGGATAGAGCAGGGACAGGAATGGATGTTGCAGGTTCAGGGGTTTAGGTGTTTTAGTAAGCTCAGAGAAGGAGGCAAAATAGGGGGAGGTGTGGCGCTGCTAGTCAAGAGCAGTATTACGGTGGCGGAGATGATACTAGATGGGGACTCATCTTCCGAGGTAGGATGGGCTGAGGTTAGAAACAGGAAAGGAGAGGTCACCCTGTTGGGAGTTTTCTATAGGCCTCCAAATAGTTCTAGGGATGTAGAGGAAAGGATGGCGAGGATGATCCTGGATAAGAGCGAAAGTAACAGAGTAGTTATTATGGGAGACATTAACTTTCCAAATATTGACTGGAAAAGATATAGTTCGAGTACATTAGATGGGTCGTTTTTTGTACAGTGTGTGCAGGAGGGTTTCCTGACACAATATGTTGACAGGCCAACCAGAGGCGAGGCCACGTTGGATTTGGTTTTGGGTAATGAACCAGGCCAGGTGTTGGATTTGGATGTAGGAGAGCACTTTGTGGACACTGACCACAAATCGGTGACGTTTACGTTAATGATGGAAAGGGATAAGTATACACCGCAGGGCAAGAGTTATAGCTGGGGGAAGGGCAATTATGATGCCATTAGACGTGACTTGGGAGGGGATAGGTTGGAGAAGTAGGCTGCAAGTGTTGGACACACTGGATAAGTGGAGCTTGTTCAAGGATCAGATACTGCGTGTTCTTGATAAGTATGTACCGGTCAGGCAGGGAGGAAGACGTAGAGCGAGGGAACCGTGGATTACCAAAGAAGTGGAATCTCTTGTTAAGAGGAAGAAGGAGGCCTATGTGATGATGAGGTGTGAAGTTTCAGTTGGGGCGATGGATAGTTACAAGGTAGCGAGGAAGGATCTAAAGAGCGAGCTAAGACGAGCAAGGAGGGGACATGAGAAGTATTTGGCAGGTAGGATCAAGGAAAACCCAAAAGCTTTCTACAGGTATGTCAGGAATAAGCGAATGACTAGGGTAAGAGTAGGACCAGTCAAGGAGAGGGATGGGACATTGTGTGTGGAGTCTGAAGAGATAGGCGAGATACTAAATGAATATTTTTCGTCAGTATTCACTCAGGAAAAAGATAATGTTGTGGAGGAGAATGCTGAGACCCAGGCTATTAGAATAGATGGCATGGAGGTACGTAGGGAAGAGGTGTTGGCAATTCTGGACAGGCTGAAAATAGATAGGTCCCCCGGTCCTGATGGGATTTATCCGAGGATTCTCTGGGAGGCCAGGG
Source organism: Scyliorhinus torazame (assembly GCF_047496885.1). NCBI lineage: Eukaryota > Metazoa > Chordata > Chondrichthyes > Carcharhiniformes > Scyliorhinidae > Scyliorhinus > Scyliorhinus torazame. The sequence continues at coordinate 355,319 of NW_027307879.1, read as the reverse complement.
AAGAGATTGCTGGATTTTGGCTTTGATTTTTATGTCATCATTGTCTACAGGAATAGTGCCAGAGGAATGGAGGATAGCAAATTTGGTCCCTTTGTTCAAAAAGGGGAGCAGAGACAACCCCGGCAACTATAGACCGGTGAGCCTTGCGTCTAGACGAGGGTAGAGCAGTTGATGTGGTGTATATGGATTTCAGTAAAGCGTTTGATAAGGTTCCCCTCGGTAGGCTATTGCAGAAAATACGGAGGCTGGGGATTGAGGGTGATTTAGAGATGTGGATCATAAATTGGCTAGCTGAAAGAAGACAGAGGGTGGTGGTTGATGGAAATGTTCAGAATGGAGTTCAGTTACAAGTGGCGTACCACAAGGATCTGTTCTGGGGCCGTTGCTGTTTGTCATTTTTATCAATGACCAGAAGGCGCAGAAGGGTGGATGAGTAAATCTGCAGACGACACTAAAGTCGGTGGTGTTGTCGACAGTGTGGAAGGATGTAGCAGGTTACAGAGGGACATAGATAAGCTGCAGAGCTGGGCTGAGAGGTGGCAAATGGAGTTTAATGTAGAGAAGTGTGAGGTGATTCACTTTGGAAGGAATAACAGGAATGCGGAATATTCGGCTAATGGTAAAGTTCTTGGAAGTGTGGATGAGCAGAGGGATCTAGGCGTCCATGTGCATAGATCCCTGAAAGTTGCCACCCAGGTTGATAGGGTTGTGAAGAAGGCCTATGGAGTGTTGGCCTTTATTGGTAGAGGGATTGAGTTCCGGAGTCAGGAGGTCATGTTGCAGCTGTACAAATCTCTGGTACGGCCGCATTTGGAGTATTGCGTACAGTTCTGGTCACCGCATTATAGGAAGGACGTAGAGGCTTTGGAGCGGGCGCAGAGGAGATTTACCAGGATGTTGCCTGGTATGGAGGGAAAATCTTATGAGGAAAGGCTGATCGACTTGAGGTTGTTTTCGTTGGAGAGAAGAAGGTTAAGAGGAGATTAATAGAGTCACATGAAATGATCAGGGGGTTAGATAGGGTGGACAGTGAGAGCCTTCTCCCGCGGATGGAAATGGCCTGCACGAGGGGACATAGCTTTAAACTTAGGGATAATAGATATAGGACAGAGGTCAGAGGTAGGTTCTTTACGCAAAGAGTGGTGAGGCCGTGGAATGCCCTACCTGCAACAGTAGTGAACTCGCCAACATTGAGAGCATTTAAAAGTGTATTGGATAAACATATGGATGATAATGGCATAGTGTAGGTTAGATGGCTTTTGTTTCGGTGCAACATCGTGGGCCGAAGGGCCTGTACTGCGCTGTATCGTTCTATGTTCTATGTTCTATCTCTTGTAATCCGTTCCAAGACTTTGCCCACAACAGAAGTAAGGCTCACTGGTCTATGGTTACCGGGGTTGTCTCTACTCCACTTCTTGAATCAGAATTGCTGACACCTCCTCCTCATGAACCTCCTCGTGAACCTTGAACTGCATCGTGATTTTAATATAAACCTGGTCAATGGCCATCCAATGATTTACCTATATCAACACTTCAATAAATAGGACATTATTTTCTGAATAAAGGTGTTGACATTTCCACAATCTCTACCTCGCCTTTTGCGTATTTGCACTATTTCACAGTTGTCAATGGATCAATATTAAGTGGACAGTTTAATTGGACTTAATCCATTGTACTGACAAAAGGGTAGCCAGTGCTAGGAATTTGAAACGGCACAGGGGCACTGCTACTAGTATTTATTTCCCAATTTCGTGCGGACTTGATGGGCTGAATGGCCTCTTTCTGTGCCGCGTGGCGACGTTTCTATTTTTTCTAATGAGCGGTGTCCGGACAGAAGGAAGGAGCCGGTTTGATGAGGGACACGGGTTCGGGAGGGGGAAAGGTCAAGGTGGAGCAGAGTTATTCAGAAACCCCCCGCAAAGTTATTCAGAAACCCCGCCCCGTCCACCGTCTGCCCGCGTTCACCCTGAATACATCCGGCCAAGTGGGGAAGGGGGAGCGCAACTTGAAGGGGCTGCGGTCACACTGCTCTTTGCCTTAAAACTCTGCGGCACTGACACTGAAGAGAATTGAAGAGCGGGAGGTGGGGCAGCGCCGCAGCTCCCATTGAAACTGGAATCGTTGCTCCATCTCCTCAACAATTCCAATCACCCCAAATGGGGACAATGGGCAGCAGGAGCCGCCATTGCGCCTGCGCTACAAATATCCCAGCACAGCCTGCGCGGCGGGGCTCCCATTTTGCGTTAGCAGGGGGGCGTTGTCAGTCATACGGTGGCCCGCGCACTGCCTGCCTTTGATTTCGCCTTTCGATATTTTCCCATGGGCGCCGCCCGCGCGCCTGCCGCACGTCACGGCCAGCTGGCATCTCCCCCGTCTCCCCCGCGGCAGGCGCAGGATTCTCCCGCCAAAGAGCAGCAGGCGGAGCTGGGGAGCGGGTGAGAAGTGACACTAGGAGGAGCAACGACGGCCATGGGGGGGGGGGGGGCACAAGCACCCAGATAATCTCTCCATGGAGTGAATCATACACACACCAAACCGATCGGCCTTTGGGGGGGAGGCACACACCAAGCTGATCGACCATGGGGATATTCACACGTCCAGTTGATCGGCCATTAGGGTTGTCACACAGACATAGCCTTTCGGTCATGGAGGAATCACACAGACCCAGCTGATCGGCCATGGGGGGCATCACAATGAAGCAGCCGATGGACCAGGCAGGGAATCACACAGAACCAGCTGCTCGCCCATGGGGGAACCACACAAAATCAGCTGAATCGCCATGGGGGATTCAAACAGACGCAGCTGATCGGCCATTGGGGAATCACGCATCCAGTTGATCGGCTATCAGAAAATCACACAGACCCCAGCTGATCGAACATGGGTGGAGCCACACGCGCCCAGATGTTTGACAATGTGGGTAATCACACAGGCCCACCTGATCGCGCATGGCGGGTTTGGCAGATCAAGCGAATTTTTTTGAAGACATTTTTTTATTGCCGAAAAGAAATTGTATCAAAATAAGTCCACCCTAAACTGGAGGTAGCGTTCAGGAACATCCCTTCTGTAAGGACACAGAGACTGCACACCAAGTAACTTAGATTCATTTACAATACGGTGTAGACACTTCCCGGTCGATCCCTGGCATTGGGGGTACTGCCACACATCAAGTTGATCGGCATGGGGGGAGTGTCACAGACTCAGCTGATTGGTCATGGGGGAATGACGCAGAAGCAGCTGGGTTTCTCCCCTGGTTGACTCCTTCCTGACCGACCTTTTATACAACGGACTAAAGAGTCCGCCCACCCCTCAGCGGGGTGTGAGAAGCGATTTGGAGGGTTGTTGGAGGTTCGGTGGGGTTACGTGATGGCGCAGGTGAGTGGCCCTCGGTAATGTTGCCCTATTATTCTGAATGTTGGTGCTGAGGTCTTTTACTTTTTTTAATGACTGATAAAGAGAATTTCTCCATTTCATGAACTTGGAAGTTTCAATAATTTTGAAAACATTAAAATAATGCTTGTGTCAGCGGATTTATTTCATTTGAGATCTTTTCTAGTCTTTTCCCCATTGTAGTTGGTGGCGTTCCTTCTCCTCTACCTCCTCCCGATTCCCAGGGGCCGCTGCAGTTCTCCTGCGGTGGTAGCTGCCCCTCCCAGAGTAACCTCTTGGCCTCGCATCGCCGGCCCCACCACCCACACACATACACACACAAAACCCAAAGTGGCCGGCGACCATCTCCAATGGTAACATAAATAGCCAACGACCCTGGTAATGCAGGATGACAAATCAGGGTGAGTCTGGCTTGTGATGGGCAGTTTTACTGGCAGTGTGAGGAGAGAGGTGCCGTGTGGTTGTGGTTCCCTCACAGGATGTCATAAATTGAAGAATCGGACTAAAGGGAAATTTCAGCATATTCTTAAACTGCTGTCTGAACTGAGTCTGTGTCACGGCGTAAATCGCAGTGTTTGTGCAGCAACTCAAGAGCTGCAACATGAACCCCAATTCCATAACATAATAATCTACCCATACAGTGGTATACCCCAGATAATCCAGCCGGTTCCACATAGAAAAAAACATTAACATTGACCACAACAGGATGAAATTGGCCGAGATAATAAACAGTAAAATGATTGATTTCCTCCGACTCTCCATCTCTGGGTCTCTGGGACTCTCCCCACTGCTGTGAGCCCGGAGTCTCCTGCGGGCCCTGCTGCTCAGGACAATGTGTCTGACGGTGAGAACATTGAGCAGCAGAATCAGGGCGAATGGAACACACGGGGTTAGACTGTTGTGGAGGAGCTCGATTGCTGTCCAGAACTGAGAGAACGCAACATCCCCTGGGACATGACAAAACCATGGGAGATTCTTCAGCCGATACCCATCTGAGAACATAAAATACCAGAAAATGTTCTTCAAACAGCTCAGCACAGTCGTTGTACCCAGGACCACAGCCGCCGTTTTCTGGCTGCAATGTTTACTTTTCAGCTTCGGGCAACAAATGGCCACATATCGATCAAAGGTGAAAGTGACGGTGAACCAGACAGAACAGTCAGTGGCTGCATAGAGCAGGACGGCGTGGATATTACACACGGGGATGGACCGCAGGAAATCAAACTGTTCATCAAAGACAATGGGAATGTGTCTCAATATTAGGTCGAGAATCACGACCAGTAGATCCCCCACTGCCATGGCCACCAGGTAACAAGTGACACATTTGGACAGTCCACAGTTTTTTCTCTTCAGGATCATAATTGTGATGAGGTTCACTGTGAGGAAGGGAAGTAGACAATGAAATTATACATCTGGCTGGGGAAGGCGTTCCCAGTTTGATAAAGGTGGTGTTGACTAAGACAAACAGATATGCACAAATACACTCACACACAGATACACAGAGGCACACATACAGACACGCAGACACAGATACACAAATGCACTGTCACAGACACAGAAATGCAAACTCACACACTCATAAAATCACAGAGACACAAATACAGACACTCACAGACACAGAGACACAAATACAAACACTCACAGACAGAGACACACAATCAAACACAAACACACACACGTATATTTGTACCCACAAATACATTCCACTTCACCCACCCACACACCCAAGAACATTCACACACACCCACACACACACACACACCCTGGCATGCACTCACGTACCCACACACAAACACCAATGCACACAGACACTCTAAAACTTACCCCCCCCCCACACACCCGCAAAATTAGTCCCCCAAACACAAAATGAATATACTTAAGCACACAAAATGCAAACACACTCAGACATACTACATACGCATACACATACTCCCACCAAACACACAGCCACTCCCACACACACAAACACACTCATATACAAAAACCCCGACAGAAACACAAAGACACACATGCATACACATATACAGTCCCCCCACGCACACTCATACACACACTCTCATACACACCCACATATTCACAGAGACCCTCTCACAGAGATCCCCACCGCACACTCACACACAGCAACACGAATATGCACACGCATATGCACAAACACAAACCACCACACGCAAACCCACACATACAAATCCACCCAACCACACTCACACACATACCCACACACACAAAGACGGAGACATGCATATATCCTCACACAAACACCCCCACACGCCCACATACACAGGCGCACACTCGTACCTTCACACACAAAAATGCACCCCCACAAAGACAAACGCATAAACTCTCACATACACACACCCAAACCAAGACGTGCACATACACACACTCAGACACACTCAAATACGCACATGTGCAAACCAACACACAACCCCACCCTCACACTCAAAGACGCTCACACAGGCACACATACACATACACTCACAGTCACACATTTCCACAAACAGGCCCACAGCCACCACTCACACACACAAGAACACACGCACAACCTCACACGTTTACTTACCCACACTCCACCAACTCACCCAAATAGGCGTGCACCCTCCACGCACACACAGACCCATTCACACACACATCAGCCGCGCACACACAGAAGCTCACAAGCACACACGCACACCCAAACACGGACTCACACACACAGAAACCCCTACACACCCTCTCACACACACATACACATGCTCATACCCACACGCACACACTCACACTCAAATCCAACCACAGAAACAGACTTACTTACACACTAAAACACACACCCACAGACACAAGTCCTCACACACACTGACCCTCTCTCACACACACGCAACCAAACACTTTCTCAAACACAGTCCACATATACCGCCCACCCACAAACACCTCCTCACACCCAAATACATAGGCACCCGTTCACACAAATCTACGCACATAAGCACACACACAGCTGCACATTCACCCACACACGTATACACACAGACACACATACATAGACACAATCAAACGCATACACAAACAGGCGCACACGCCGGCACACACACTCTCTCACACTCACATATATACATACACTCACACGCCAACACACAAAGACACGCCCACACACGCACGCATACACCCACACATACACACTCTCAGCCGACACACACACCAACAAGCACATGCACAATAACAACCTCATGCACACACACAAACACCAAAACGCGCACACCAAAGAATATTCATAACCAAATGCCCAGTCACACGTACACATGAACACGTCCATACAGTCACCCGAACAACCACACAGACACAACCACATAAACACACACACACCGACACCCACACAAACATGCACACAGACACACAAACACCCACACAGACATACACACACATAAACACACGCAAACACACACAGCCGCACACGCACCGCACATATATGCACTCACCCACACCCACATACGCAGACACAACCAGACACCCCCGTCACAGAAACATAGTCACAGACACGCACACACATACTCATCAAAACACACCCACACTCAAACACGAACCCACCCGCACCCGCCACCCACACCACACACAAAGAAGCAACGACGTCCACGCCACCGCCACATACAACCACCCACACACCCAAACTCACACGTACACTAATATACACTGACACATACACTCAGTCACACACCTATAAACACACAATACACACGAGCACAGGCACACTCTCACACGGACACACCCACAGGCATATCTCTCAGTACACACAAACTCATAAACCTGCACACACATGCACCCTCACATCCAGACATACTCAAATGAACACACACATAGACACACTCACACTCACATATTCATTCGCACAATGACAACCGCGTGCACCATTTCAAATATGCAATGGAGAAATCACAAAGTTTCCTTGGCCAGCGCCTTCCAAGCCCACAACGAATACAGCTCGAAGGACAGGAGCAGCAGATACCTGGGAACCCCACCACCTGAAGGTTCCCCTCCAAGTCACTCACCATGCTGACCTGGACATGTATTGCTGTTCCTTCACAATCGCTCGGTCAAAATCCTGGAACTCACTCGCTCTATGTTCTATGTTCTAAAGCACACTGACTGCAACTACACCTTCGTGAATGCACCGGGCCATGTAGACAGCTCGCCACTACCTTCTGAACGGCAACTAGGGGAGATCAGTGACTACTGGCATAGCCAGAGATACCCACACCGTCAATGAATCAAAGAACACTGAGTTGCAGACAGGCCGGAAAGGAATGTTGATCAGTTTGGCTGTAAGGAGAGTCTCCATCAGGTTGTGTGGCACCACCATCGCACTAAATAGGAGAGATTTCAAACAGATCGTGCATCTCAAATCTGGGCTTTGATCAGACGCTGTGGCCCATCAGCAGCAGCAGAATTGCAACAACCACAAACTGTAACCTCATGACCGATCATATTGCCCACTCTCCCAATCACATCAATCCTGGGAATCCACCCTGCTTCAATTAGGAGTGCAGGGTAACATGCTCGGAGCAGTGACATGCAGACCTGACAATGAGGGGCCAACCTGCTGAAGCGACAACGCAGGAGCGACACACTGAGCAGGACAAACAGATATGTGAAATCCCGCAGATCAGATCTCAACTCAGCAGACCTGTCACAGAGACCCCTGTGCCTTTATCCTTAGAACCATCGAATTCCTAAAGTACAGAAAAGGCCCATCAAGCCCGCGCCCACCCTCTGCAAAATAACGCTCCCCAGGCCTAGTTCCTCCCCATAACCTGACCTGTAGATCCCTGGACACAAAGGGGCAATTCAGCATGTCCAATAAATCTAGCGTGCACATCTTTGTGCTGTGGGAACAATCTGGAGCACCCGGAGGAATCCCACACAAGCACTGGGAGAAGGTGCAAAACCCACACCGCAACCCAATGCCGGGATTGAAGCCGGAATCATGGCGCTGTGAGGCAGCCAGCCTACCTATTTAGGAGCCCTTTTCCTTATTTTTAATGACACCGTTTTGTTGAACAAGGAGCCTCCGCAGTCTTGTTTCAAACCACCTCAGTTTTATGGTCACCATGGCTGAGACGGGCTTTAGGGTTTCGATGTAGAGATAATAAATGAAAGTGTGTCGCTAACGACTCCTCCTCATCCCGGCGTGAGGCTCAAGGTCGTGTTGAAGGAGGTGACACCGTTCTGTAACCGCCTCCTTGTTGAATCAGGGTCGCATAACACTTTGCCCTGGGTTAAGTGTAGGTTTGAATTGTACTGGATCGGCGACTTCACAGAAAGACACCATCTCTCAATGCAGAAGAGGCCCTTCGGCCCATCAATCCTGCACCGACACGGGAGGAACACCTGACCAAACCACCTAATCCTGTTTACCAGCACATGACCCATAATCTTGGATGATGTGACTTGCCAAGTCCACACCAAAATACATCTTCAAGAAGGTGAAGGAACCCGCCCCTACCACCCTCACAGGCAGTGTTTTCCAGTCCATTCCCACCTTCTGGGTAAAACGGTATTCCTCACAACACAGACGCCCTGCCCTTTACCCTGAGCTTAAGTCCCTTTGTGACTGACTCTTCAACTAAGAGGGCCAGCTCCTCCCGAGCCACCCCGTCCATACTCCTCAATCTAGTACACCTCGATCAGGTCGCCGCTTAGTGGTCTACTCCAGCGAAAACAATGCAAGCCTATCCAAACCCGCGCCATAACTTAAATGTTCTACCCCAGGCAACAACCTGATGAATCTTCTCTGCACCCTCGTCAGTGCAATTACGTCATTCTAGCAATGTGACTACCAGAACTGCACACAGTACTCCATCCACCTGTGGCCTCACCAAAGCTCTGCACCTCTCCAACATGAACTCCCTGGTTAGTGAAGCATTCTTATGAAACCCCAGGTGGGTCGGGCAGAGCCGCTTCATCTGCCTCACTACGGCGCGTCCCTTCCCTGCAGCATCTGCTCCATTTGTTTGTCATGTTGCAGGGCCACATACACTGTAACTAAAGCTCCCTACCTCATCTAGAGCTGGATGAACAAATCCTCTGTCCTCCCTGAATGTGTGCAGCAGTTCACAACACAACCTCCAGGTACCCATCCACAGAACCTCCACTAAACTTTCAATAACAGAACTGGACAAGTAATGACAATTAACTCATTTTCACATTCACCAGGAATGGTATCAATTGATAGGTGAGTAGGTGGAGAATTGCAATCACAGATTGGGAATATTGATATTGAGATGTGGCTGGACTGAGAACCAATGTGGATCAGTGAAAACAGGGGTAACAGGTGACGGGATTGGGTGAGAGTTAGGATATGGACAGCAGAGTTGTGGTTGAGCTGCGATTCATGAAGATTTGTAACAGGAATTATGTGATGAGAACATCATTGGCATTGCCGAGCCTGGATTTAACAACTACACAGGTGGTGGTCTGTTCTGCAGCTGAGATGAAGCAGTGCCGGCGATGGCAAGTGGGCAGGATTGGGAATTGAGAGAACGTCGGGATATAAACCTTTCAGTCTCAAAGGGAGTGTGGAGTGGGGAACAACACCCGTTATCAGGCAGAGCGCTAACTGTAGCCAATGGATAGGGATTGGCATACTGACTGGAATTGAAGAACTTGGATTCAGTCTTTCCAAGATATAAATAACGAGAGCGAAAATACACTTAAAGTGGTTTATGCAATAAATACCTGGACAGGAAGACTTACCAGGGGCACCAACAATAGCCAGGAGCGGATAATAACCCGCTTGAATAATCAGCGTTACGCCTTCAATCCGCCATAATAAATTACTAGAAGTAATAAAGTAAAGACCTTCAGATAAACTCTTGTCCATTAATATAGCGGTCCGAGCGATTGTTCTCAGATTCTGCTCCATCCTCTCGGTCTCTCTGGAGCCGCTGATCTCTGTCAGTGTTGGAGTTGATGCGCCCGCTGACAGTTTGGGATAAACACATTGAAATGAATCGCTTATGAATAGAAGACGGGAACCCTCCAGCGACACAATTAGGATCCCTCGGGACTGGCATTAATTACAGACGCTGAACAAACAGGGTCAGTTAACCCCTTTCAGTCCAACACTTTTTATAGATGCGCTTTTTGATTGCAACGGACAAGATTGGGCCGAAGGGCCTGTCTCCATGCCGTAGATTCTATGATTCCATATCGCAATGAAGTAGAAGATTATCCGGGTCTAGATTGGCTGTGTGAGAGTGACTGAGGGATGGAATGTTCCAAATAGTGGAAACACTGACGTGATATTGAATCCTCATTGATAAATGAGTGGTTCCAGGGGATTGGAGAATTATTAATGTCCCATCCTGTTTATAAAATGAGAGAGAGAGAGAGAGAGGGGGGCAGCACGGTAGCATTGTGGATAGCACAATTGCTTCACAGCTCCAGGGTCCCAGGTTCGATTCCGGCTTGGGTCACTGTCTGTGCGGAGTCTGCACATCCTCCCCGTGTGTGCGTGGGTTTCCTCCGGGTGCTCCGGTTTCCTCCCACAGTCCAAAGATGTGCAGGTTAGGTGGATTGGCCTTGATAAATTGCCCTTAGTGTCCAAAATTGCCCTTAGCGTTGTGGGGTTACTGGGTTATGGGGATAGGGTGGCGGTGTTGACCTTGGGTGGGGTGCTCTTTCCAAGAGCCGGTGCAGACTCGATGGGCCGAATGGCCTCCTTCTGCACTGTAAATTCTATGTAAAATCTATGTAAACCCTGGCGTGACAGAGAAGCCAGTATAATGTGAGCAATGAGGCGATTTCTCGAGGTCAGAATGGGGACAGGAATATTATTTCTCGGCGTGAAAATGGTGCAATGAGTGAGCAGAAGTCGGGCTAACATCGGGAAAAATCACATCATCTGTCCTAAATGTACTGATTTTTCAAAATGACGAGAGGATTGATGGAGGAACTGGTTTTAATTTATGTAATTGTAATATCTTGATAGACGGGAAACCACGAGATGGATTTTAATGAATGAGCGATTTATTTAACGTGCACACTAGATAGGGAATGAGATAAAAGCTACCAGGATACAAGGCTCCAAACTCCAACTGGCGGGAAATCCGCTCGACGCCCGCCGTGCCTCCTCTCATCCCATTGGCCGAACGAGTCCAAATACCTCGGGGAGCTTGTCCCTTAAACTGGCAGGCCAGCACATTCGTCCCCTTCATATTCCTGATTAACATTCTCAAATAACAAGCGAGCTATTGACAAAATGCACAACACACGTCTCTCAAAACAGTCTCGTTCGAGTCAGTCAGTCAGTGGACAGGTTAATCCTCTGGCAGTCACGAAATTGACTGGCAGGTGCTTCAGCAGTGGAGGTGACGGGTGTGTTGGCGCTGAGTGGGCAGACTCTCGATAGGCGAAGATGTATCCATTCAGGTGGTTTCCCTGCCCCCTTCCGACCGGAACACTACTGGGTTGATCCTCGGTGCAGCTTGCAGCAACATTACTTTCATTCACATCCATCTCACTGGGGAGTCTCCGAGCGCCAGGTGGCTCCACTCGCTCGGTGTCTGGTTCAATCCTCCTTCAGTGGTCCAGCTTTGTTTTTTAACACTCTCCCCCAAACGTTTTTCCCGTCGGACACTGGTCCTATTTTGGTCCCGACCGGTCCCGGATCCAGCACCGAAATTTTTAATGTAAACTAAATGACCCAGTACAAATGTCCTTTCTGCTTTCCTGGAATCGCTGTGTCTTTTCCGTTCATTCTGTACGGCCTCCAACTTCCTCAAACAACTTGAAAATATACGATTCATTCGTGTACTGATGCGTCTGCCCATCAGCAGCTCGGCGGTTATAGTGTATGTGGGAGTGGGAGTATTGTGAGTAAGGACCGAGCCAATCTGATTTACAAAGGGGCTGAAGACTGTTGTTTCCTGATAGCCTTGACGTTTCGAAGTCTCTATCAGCAGATTCATTTGAAGCAGGGTGGCACAGAGCTTTTCAAACGTGTTCGATGCTGTTGGTCCTAATAAATGATTGGGATTCTTCACTTGTCAAAGCAGTCCCGTTAACTGAGACCAGAACCTCAGGTAACCCAAGGCTGGAGAATGTCTGTCGCAACTTTTATGCTGCCACCGATGAGGGTGTTGTCATCGTTTCTCGCATTGCCAAACACTTGGACTGAGCATCTCGAATAAACAAGGACATGGGACCGATCAAAGGGCCACCAATGTCGATGTACTGTCTCACCTCGGGGTGATCTGGACACTCCCCGAAACGCATAAGGCCGCAGATGGAGAGCATTGCTGCACTGGACACACTGTTTGAGCAGGGTCTCCAGGTCAATGTCCATCCCAGGACAGTACCAGTAACTGCGTGTGCGCATCATCATTTTTGTCATCCCAGGATGGGTGCAGGGTGCTCCTGTAACAATAGCGTCCAAGTGGGAGTGAGAACGGCCACCCGAGATCCCCATAACACGCCGTGTTCATAACAACTCATCCTTTCTTATCTGAAAGGGTCGCAGTAATTATGCCCTATGATCACACGGCCAACCGTAGACTCATAGAAGCATAGAATTTACAGTGCAGAAGGAGCCCATTCCGCCCATCGAGTCTGCACCGGCTCTTGGAAAGAGCATCCTATTGAAGCCCACGCCTCCACCCTATCCCCGTAACCCAGTAACCCCACCTAACTTTTTTGGACACTAAGGGCAATTTATCATGACAAATCCACCTGACCTGCACATCTTTGGACTGTGGGAGGAAACCGGAGCACCCGGAGGAAATCCACGCACACACGGGGAGAAACTGCAGACTCCGCACAGACAGTGACCTAAGGGGGAAACGAATCTTGGGACCCTGGAACTGTGAAGCAACTGTGCTAACCACTGTGCTACCACGCTGCCCACCATGCCGGACCATGTGCTTCATTCGAGTTATAAACGGTTTATTTTGTGTTCAAAGTGTTATCAGCCTCACTGATCCTGGAAAAGTAGAAAAGAAGTGCAAAGCAGGAACGTTCTCCTGCGGCACCGGTGGGGGGGGGGGGGGGGGGGTTGGTTGGACTCTGAGGTAGAGAAAGAACTTTCAAAGTGTCCGCATTCAAAACGTGGGTGCCCAGCCAATGTTGAAACGTATTCCTTCAGATTTCTAACTGTAGAGCCGAGCGTAGGAATTTGACTGAAGATACGGCGGGAGTGGGGGTGGGGGTAGGGGGGTGGGGGGGGGGGGGGGGGGGGAGAGGCGGGGTTGGGATATCAGGGAGAGTAACCTTATCCTCCCAAAACAATTCCACCAGGGCTTGGTGACCAGTAACAACTCTGAAATATAGTCAGAGACCTATTGGTGGATCTTCGAACTCGCACGGCCAGTCTCTGGCAATATGCTTGTTCAGCAGTTAATGTCCTCGAGGAATCGGTAACAGGCTTTTCCGCACAATCTTTCACCGTATGGACCAGGACCGCCCCTATTCCACAAGAGGACATGTCACAGGTGAGGATTATCTGTTTTGATGGGTCAATGTGGAACAAGAGACTGGATGACTGTTGAGCTCCTTGAACCTATTCAAACGCTTCTTTCGGATGTTGTTACCAATACCAGGAGAACCTGGGAGCGAGGAGCACCCCCCCCCCCCCCGTACCTCTTCCCCAGCCTCCGACACCGAGCGTCCTCATCTCTAACCCTGAGATTTTTCCGGAACATGTGTGGTGCATAAATAAAAGTAGCAGCACATTTATAATTAGAAGTCGGTGTATTTTGTTAGAGGCTGCATTGATCTGTTTAAAAAGCAGCCTATGCCACGTGTTTGCTTTCTGGCCTCTCGCTGCGGAAACCCGAGTTCGATTCCAGCTCTGTACAATAACTGACCTGTCACACCTTGTCAATTACTCACCACCGAAATGGAGGAAAAGAGCATTAACGATTATCTATTATACATTTTTTGAAATTTCGGAACAAGATTGTTTACGCAGGCAAATTGATTCATCCATTTTTTTCCCCGTGATGCGCTGTTCCCCAGATCTCCAAGAACATTCAGGTAGTTCGAAAGCATCCAGGACCAAGCAGTGTGCTTGATTGCTCCTCCTGCCACAAGCATTCAATCCCTCCGCCACAGCCATCCCAAAATGCACCGCAATAACTCAACAAAGTTCCTAACCTAGAAAGATCAGAAAAGATTTGCTGGGCTGCTACCGGACTTGATGTTTTGAATTAAACGGAGCGATTGGAAAGACTTGAACATTTTTCTTGGAGACGAGGGTTGATCAATATAGAAAGGAAATTAAGGGGCAATTTCGTGTGGCCAGTCCACCTACCCTGCACATCTTTGGTTTTGGGGGAGAAACCCACGCAAAACCGGGGAGAATGTGCAAACTCCACACGGACAGTGACCCAGAGATGGAATCGAACCTGGGACCTCGGCGCTGTGAGGCAGCAGTGCTAACCACTGGGCCATCCTGCTGTCCCTATTTGTCATTCTAACGGTGGAATGAATCATGTAAATTCTGCTTCAGAGGAAACTGGATCTAAGGTATTTCTAACAGCATGAATCCTTGAAGATAGAAACAATGTGCTTGCTGCAGTAAGGTGGAAGGGAGTGGTGTGCAATATACTCCAGCATTAAACACTCTCACCCCCTTTCTCTCTTTACCATTCTCCTTTATTCTGTTTCTGTTTTGTTTCTATTGATATCGTGTGAAGATTTGATTAGCTGTGGGTCTCTTAAGCAAGATATTCTTCGACATTTTTTCCAGGCAGGCACAATCTGCGACTTTGTTGCTTTTTGCAATCACAGCAAACATGATGAATAATTGGAAATTCACAACACCGAAGGAGGCTCTTTGTTCCACAATTACTGTGCCTGTGCCCATTATTACTATTCTACAGATACATGGTCAGATTATTGAAGACAAGAGTTGGGACGTCTTGCTGAAGTTCTACAGGACATTGGGAAGGACACACTTGGAATACAATGTACAGTTCTGGTCACCCCCAATATAGAAAGGAAATAATTAACCTAGAAAGAGATCAGAAAGGATTTCCTGGGCTGCTACCGGACTTGATGTTTTGAATTATACGGAGCGATTGGATAGAATGGAACATTTTTCTTGGAGACGAGGGTTGATCTTGACGTCGGCTATATAATAATGAGGGGCATAGATAAATTAGATTTTCCCAAGGTTAGTGGAATCCAAAACTAGAGGGCATGGGTTTAACGTGAGAGGGGAGAGATTCAAAAGGGTCCAGAGAGACAATTGTTTCACACAGAGGGTGTTGAGTGTCTGGAACGAGCTGGCAGAGGCAGTAATGGAGGCGTCGACAATTCTGCCTTTTAAAAGCATTTACATAATCATATGGAGGAGGTGGGTATAGAGGAATATGACCAATGTGGGTAATTGGACAGGCTTTGTGTAGTAAAAACTGGGCGGCATGGCCACGTTAGGCCGAAGGGCCTATTTCCACGCTGTAAACTTCTATGACCCTATGACCTGTCCCACCTTCCAGATCTGTGTCGCTGCAGATTCGAGCATATCATCTAATGTCCAAATCGGTTTGAAATTTTGCTGTGGGTGTCTGCCTCGATTTTTCTTATCGACAGTGAACTCTGAGGGAATGAAAGTGTCTGAGGATCAGGCAGCAACTGACATTGAGGCAGAAGCTCAGCTGTGATCAAACTGAATGTTGTGGTAGTAGTGAGTGGTCGTGTCGTCTCTCAATGTTATAATTTGCTATTAGTTCCAGTTGGCACAGCACTCTCAGCTCGCAGTTGTATATAACTGCGAGATAAGATTGATAAGTTACATCTTTCGAATAATGATTTCAATTTCCTGGGATATATTTCAATTATCTGGTCTGCTCTGCCTGTGAGATTGGTGGAGGCAGATACAACAGTGGCTTTCAAATGTCAATGTGAGAAACAACAGCAATGAAACGCATGCCTTTTGGGAAAAGGTCGATCGAGTGGGATTCAATGATCCGCTAATCTAAAGAGCCTATGAGGTTAAACGGAATAAATGTCCTCCTTCGGTACTTCATGCACTTTTAAGTTTTTGGTCTCGTCTGGCTGTGAGATGATATGCACCAACATCTGGAGTTTCCCGTCAATGTTACCCACCACGGCGAGTATGATCACGGTAATCCTTTATATACAATGTGCCCATATCTAAAACAACGTCAGCTTTAGCTCACTGGTTACTTCACAGCGCCAACTTAATTATAAGTTCGAACCTGCCTCAAACATGTGTGTTGCATCAATAAAAGCAGCAGCACATTTATAATTAGAAGTAGGTTCATTTTGTTTAGAGGTTGCATTGATCTGTTTTGAAAAGAGACTTGTGCCACGTGCTTACTTTCTGATCTCACACTGCGGAAACCCAAGTTCGATTCCTGCTCTGTATGATATCTGACCTGTCACACTCTTTCAATTAATCACAACCTAAATGCAGGAAAAGAGCATGGAAGATTATCGATTGTACATTTTTTTAAATTTCGGAACAAGATTGGTTACGCAGGCAAATTGATGAATCCATTCTTTTCCACGTGAAACGCTGTTCCCCAGATCTCCAAGAACACTCAGGGAGTTCGAAAGCATCCCGTACCAAGCAGTGCGCTTGATTGCTCCTCCTGCCACAGACATTCAATCCCTCCGCCACAGCCAACCCTAAATACACCGCAATAACTCAACAAAGTTCCTCGGGCAATTGTTCCGTCGGCAGTACCTTCCAGACGTACGACCACAAAGATTTTGAAAAACTAGACAAGCCCCTACTTTGGACAATCCCCAACTGGATCTTACCTTCAAATCACTCACCACTCCCACTAGGAACCATATTAACGTTCCTTCACGGTAACGGCGAAAACAATAATGTTGCTTCCTCCGTAAAGGCACGTTCGGTGTACTCAAACCTCAACGGCCTGCAACGCTTCAATAAAGCAGCTATCCACCACCTTCTGAAGGGCAGCTAGGGATGGACAATAAATTCCGTCCGAACCAGCAACTCTCACGTCCAGTAAAAGTTATCTTCTTAATGCATTGGTGCTTTGAATTGCTTGGGCCTGGGATGAACTGTTCTCCATTCTTGAAAAAAAAATTTAGGGTACCCAATTCATTTTTCCCAATTAAGGCGCAATTTAGCGTGACTAATCCACCTACTCTGCACATAATTGGGTTGTGGGGGCATAACCCACGCAAACACAGGGAGAATGTGCAATCTCCACACAAAGAGTGACCCAGAGCCGGGATCGCACCTGAGAACACGACGCCATGAGGCAGCAGTGCTAGCCACTGCGCAACCGTCCTGCCCCTGTTTGTAATTCTAACGGCGGAATGAATCATGTAAGGGGACTCCGACGCCGAAATTGTGTTCAGTGATTGGCCAGAGAATCCGGTTTTACTCCAAAATCGTGTGTAACCTCCCTCACCGCCCCGGACCATCCCTCACCAGACCCTCAACCCCCGCCGAAGTCCACCTGTCACAGGAACGGCTACCCCGCCCCCCCCCAACCCCACAGACTGCGGCACCGTCTGCAACCGCCACGCCAGGAAAGTCGAGAGGACACGTGTCCCTCGCCATCGTGAAGTCGGCCCATCGGAGGCGGAGCATCGGGGGAGGGCCTCAGCTGATGTTCAGAGGCTGTCCTAACGGTGTACGTTGTTTTTGAGGGGTTGGAGCATGCGCAAAACTTGTGCTTCAGAGGAAACTGGATCGAAGGTATTTCTAAGAGCATGAATCCTGGAAGATAGAAACAATGTTCTTGCTGCAGTAAGGTGGAAGGTAATGGTGTGCAATGCATCCAGCAGTAAACGCTCTCTCCTCCTTTCTCTCCTTACCACTCCCCTTTGTTTCTCTTTTGTTTCTCTTGGCATCGGGTGAAGATTTGATTTGCGGTGGGTCTCTTGAGCAAGACATTCTTCTACATCTTATTCCAGTCAGACACGTTTTGCGACTTTTTTGCTTTTTACACGACTGTAAACATGATGAATAATTGGAAATTCACAACACAACTCTTTGTTCCACAATTACTGTGTCTGTGCCCATTGTTACTATTATACAGATACATGGTCAGAAATTGAATACAGGATATGGGACGTCTTGTTGAAGCTGTACAAGACATTGGGAAGGACACGATTGGAAGACTGTGTACAGTTCTGGTCACCGTAATATAGAAAGAGGGCGGAAAAGATTTGCTCGGCTGCTTCCGGTCTTGAAAATTTGAGTTATAAGGAGCGGCTGGATAGACTGGAACATTTTTCTTGAAGGCTAGAGGTGATCTTCACAACGGATATAAAATAATGAGGGGCATAGATAAGGTAGATTTTCCCCAAAGGTACTGGAATGCAAAACTAGAGGGCATAGGTTTAAGATGAATGAGGAGAGAAACAAAAGGATCCAGAGGAACAATTGTTTCACACAGAGGGTATGAGTGTCTGGAACGAGCTGGCAGAGGCGGTAGTAGAGGCATCTACATTGTTGCCTTACAGAGACAGTTACAGAGACAGATACAGATACAGTTACAGAGACAGTTAAAGAGACAGAGACAGATACAGAGACAGATACAGAGACAGTTACAGAGACAGATACAGAGACAGATACAGAGAATGTTACATAGACAGTTACAGAGACAGATACAGAGACAGTTACAGAGACAGTTACAGAGACAGATACAGAGACAGATACAGAGACAGTTACAGAGACAGTTACAGAGACAAATACAGAGTCAGTTACAGAGACAGTTACAGAGACAGTTACAGAGACAGATACAGAGACGGATACAGAGACAATTACAGAGACAGATACAGAGACAAATACAGAGTCAGTTACAGAGACAGTTACAGAGACAGTTACAGAGACAGATACAGAGACAAATACAGAGTCAGTTACAGAGACAGTTACAGAGACAGAGACAGTTATAGAGACAGATACAGAGACAGTTACAGTGTACGGTGTATCTAAATGTGGGGAATTGTTTACATAGACTCTGTTTACAACAGCATAGGGTTCACATAAACACTGCCTACTGTAGTGCACTGTTTACATAGACTCTTATTACAGCAGGTTACGGTTTTTAAAAACGTTCTCCTGTAGGGCACTGTTTACATAGACTCCGCTTACAGCAGTGCACGGTTCCACAGACACTGTTGACTGAAGGACACTGTTTTCAAAGAATCTGTTTACAGCAGAGTACGGTTTACGTCGGCACTGTTTACTGTAAGGCGCTGTTTACATAATCGCTGTTTGCCGTGGTCTCCGGTTTACATTAAGACAGTTCACTGTCGGGCAGTTTTTACATGGACTTTGTTTACAGCAGTATACGACTTAATAAACTCTGTTTAATTTAGGGCACTGCTCAAATTGACTTGTTTACTGTGGTGTACGGTTCACATAAATCCTGGTTATTGTAGGGCACTGTTTACATTCACTCTGTTTACAGTAGTTTACATTTTACACAAACACTGTTTACAGAAGGAACACATTTACATATACTCTGTTTACAACTTTGTACGATTTACAGACGCACTGTTTACTGTAGGGCACTGTTTACATAGACTCTGTTTACAGAAGCATATGGTTTACTTTCACCCTGTTTGCTGTCGGGCACTGTTTCTATTCGACTCTGTTACTGTACGGCACTGTTTAAATTTTGGTTACTGCAGTGCACTGTGTACATAGTCTTTGTTTATAGCAGTGTACATTTTACATATGCACGGTTTACGGTAGGGCATGTTTGCACAGACTCTGTTTACAGTAGTGCACAGTTTACGTAAACACTGCTTCCTGTAAGGTTCTGTTTACACACACTCTGTTTACATTAGTACACGGTTTACTTTCATTCTGTTTACTGCAGGGCATTGTTCACATAGGCTCTGGTGACAGCAGTGTACGGTGTATCCAAATGTAGGACATTGTTTCCATAGACTCTGCTCACAACAGAATGCGGTTTACATAAACACTGCTTACTGTAGTGCACTGTTTACATAGACTCTTATTACAGCAGGGTACTGTTTTCAAAAACTTTTTACTGGAGGACACTGTTTACATAGAATCTGTTTACAGCAGAGTACGGTTTACGTCGGCACTGTTTACTGCAAGGCGCTGTTTACATAATCGCTGTTTGCCGTGGTCTCCGATTTACATTAAGACATTTCACTGTAGGGCAGTTTTTACATGGACATTGTTTACAGCAGTATACGACTTAATAAACTCTGTTTAATTGAGGGAACTGTTCAGATAAAGTTGTTTACTGTGGTGTACGGTTCACAGAAGTACTCTCTCCCTCTCAGTCTCTCTCCCTCTCAGTCTCCCTCACCCTCTCAATCTCTCTCCCTCTCAGTCTCTCTCTCCCTCTCAGTCTCTCTCACCCTCTCAGCCTCTCTCACCCTCTCAGTCTCTCTCCCTCTCAGTCTCTCTCCCTCTCAGTCTCTCTCTCCCTCTCAGTCTCTCTCCCTCTCAGTCTCTCTCACCCTCTCAGCCTCTCTCCCTCTCAGTCTCTCTCTCCCTCTCAGTCTCTCTCCCTCTCAGTCTCCCTCACCCTCTCAATCTCTCTCCCTCTCAGTCTCTCTCTCCCTCTCAGTCTCTCTCACCCTCTCAGCCTCTCTCACCCTCTCAGTCTCTCTCCCTCTCAGTCTCTCTCCCTCTCAGTCTCTCTCTCCCTCTCAGTCTCTCTCCCTCTCAGTCTCTCTCTCCCTCTCAGCCTCTCTCACCCTCTCAGTCTCTCCCCCTCTCTCAGCCTCTCTCACCCTCTCAGTCTCTCTCTCCCTCTCAGCCTCTCCCCCTCTCAGTCTTTCACTCTCTGTCTCTCTCACCCTCTCAGTCTCTCTCCCTCTGTCTCTCTCCCTCTCTCTCACCCTCTCATTCTCCCTCACCCTCTCAGTCTCTCTCGCCCTCTCCTCACCCTCTCAGTCTCTCACCCTCTCCGTCTCTCTCCCTCTCAGTCTCTCTCACCCTCGCAGTCTCTCTCCCTCTCAGTCTCTCTCTCCCTCTCAGTCTCTCTCCCTCTCAGCCTCCTCTCTCCCTCTCAGTCTCTCTCTCCCTCTCAGTCTCTCTCACCCTCTCAGTCTCTCTCACCCTCTCAGTCTCTCTCCCTCTCAGTCTCTATCACCCTCTCAGGCTCTCTTCCTCTCAGTCTCTCTCAGTCTCCCTCACCCTCTCAGTCTCTCTCCCTCTCAGTCTCTCTCTCCCTCTCAGTCTCTCTCACCCTCTCAGCCTCTCTCACACTCAGTCTCTCTCTCCCTCAGTCTCTCTCCCTCTCAGTCTTTCTCACCCTCGCAGTCTCTCTCCCTCTCAGTCTCTCTCTCCCTCTCAGTCTCTCTCCCTCTCAGCCTCCTCTCTCCCTCTCAGTCTCTCTCTCCCTCTCAGTCTCTCTCACCCTCTCAGTCTCTCTCACCCTCTCAGTCTCTCTCCCTCTCAGTCTCTATCACCCTCTCAGGCTCTCTTCCTCTCAGTCTCTCTCAGTCTCCCTCACCCTCTCAGTCTCTCTCCCTCTCAGTCTCTCTCTCCCTCTCAGTCTCTCTCACCCTCTCAGCCTCTCTCACACTCAGTCTCTCTCTCCCTCAGTCTCTCTCCCTCTCAGTCTTTCTCACCCTCGCAGTCTCTCTCCCTCTCAGTCTCTCTCTCCCTCTCAGTCTCTCTCCCTCTCAGCCTCCTCTCTCCCTCTCAGTCTCTCTCTCCCTCTCAGTCTCTCTCACCCTCTCAGTCTCTCTCCCTCTCAGTCTCCCTCACCCTCTCAGTCTCTCTCCCTCAGTCTCTCTCTCCCTCTCAGTCTCTCTCACCCTCTCAGCCTCTCTCACACTCTCAGAGAGAGAGGTGAAGATTTATAGAGAGAGAGATAGATAGCGATACACAGAGAGCGAGCAAGAGAAAGAGAGAGATTCAGAAGAAGAGAAAGAGTGAGTGAGTGAGATAGAGAGAGACACATGTAGAGAGATACATAGAGAGTGATATAAATATAGAGTGAGATACAGAGAGCGCGAGGTACAGAGATATATATCGAGAGAGAGATATAGTTCCAGAGAGATACAGAGAAAGACATAGAGACACGCAGAGAGAGGTACAGAGAGAGAGATGAACAGACAGATACAGAGAGAGATACAGGGAGCGAGATACCGACAGCGATATAGAGAGAGATACCAAGCAGAGAGATACAGAGAGAGATATACAGAGATGTACAGAAAGAGAGAGAGTGAGAAAGGTACAGCGGGTGTGATAGAGATAGAGATAGAGAGAGACAGATACAGAGAGACAGAAAGAGAGAGACAGCAGAGAGAGATACAGAGATATAGAGAAAGAGAGAAAGAGAGACGCAGATATGTATAGAAAGAGACAGAGAGAGAGAGAGAAAGAGAAAGAGAAAACGAGCCAGAGAGAGGGAGAGACAGAAAGAGAGAGAAATAAAGAGCGAGAGATAGAGTGAGATATTCGGAGAGAGCTGTTACGGAGAGATAGCCAGATAGAGAGTTGCAGCGAGGATGATAAGGAGAACGATACTGAGAGAGCGAGACACAGACAGCGTAATACAGAGAGTGAGATATTGAGAGGGACGTAGACATACAGAGTGAGATGCTGAGATAGAGCGATGCGGAGAGAGACATGCAGAGAGATATATACAGGGAGAACGATACCGGGAGAGGTATCGAGAGAGAGATTACAAAGCAGAGCGATTCAGAGAGATATATACAGAGAGAGAGGGGCACAGAGGGAGAGATATATACATCGAGAGAGTGCGTGACTGGGACAGAAAGAGAGAGGCACAGAGAGACAGAAAGAGAAAGACAGTGGAGAGCGAGAGAAACAGCAGGGGGAGAGAGATACAGAGAGAGATACATTGAGAGAGATACAGAGAAATAGATACAGGGAGAGAGAGATGCAGCTATATATAGAGAGAGATAAAGAGAGAGAGAGAGAGAGAGAGAGTTACAGAGAGAGATACAGATAAAAATATAGAGTCATGCATTGAGAGACATGCAAAGAGAGAGATTCACATACAGAGATACAGGAAGAAAGATAGAGGGAGCGAGATACAGAAAGCGATACAGAGAGAGGCACCGAGAGAGTGAGATACAAAGCATAGAGATACAGTGCGAGATACATAGAGTTATACAGAGAGAGAGGGAAAGAAAAGTACAGAGGGCGAGACAGAGAGAGGCGCCGAGAGAGTGAGATACCAAGCAGAGAGATAACGTGCGAGATACACAGAGTTATACAGAGAGAGGGGGAAAGAAAAGTACAGAGGGCGAGACAGAGAGAGAGAGACGGAGAGACAGAGAGCCAGAGATAAAGAGGGAGATATACAGAGGAACGGAAAGAAAGAGAGAGGATACACAGAGTTACGGGAGAGATACAGCGCAGGAGAGAGATGCAGAGAGAATGATACATTGAGGGGGAAACAGAGACATAGGTACAGAGAGAAAGCGATGCATATATATATATAAATATAAATATATAAGTCTATATATTTAGAGAGGGAGAGAAAGGGGGTTTAGATGGAGAGAGCGAAAGAGAGAGGGAGGTAGAGATAGATACCGAGAGAGATGGAGAGAGTTACAGAGAGAGAGGGGGATCCAGTGAGAGAGATAAATGGAGGTATAAAAAGAGAAAGAGAGCTACAGAGACAGAGCTACAGAGAGAGAGATACAGAGAGCGAGAGCGAGACTGAGACGGATACAGAGATACGCATACAGAAAAATAGAGACAGAGAGACATAGAGAGAGAGATGCATGGAGACATATATATGTATATATATATATATATAGAGAGAGAGAGAGAGAGAGAGAGAACGATACAGAGATGGATGCATAGAGAGAGGTATAGAGAGAGATATACAGGGAAATCTCGTGAGGGATACAGACATATATATACCGAGAGCGAGAGAGAAATTGAGCTGCAGAGAGAGAGACACAGAGATTGAGATACAGAGAAAGAGATAAAGAGAGAGATGCAGAGAGACAGAAAGAGAGACAGCGGAGCAGCGAGAGGCACACAGAGAGATACAGAGAGAGAGAGAGATACATCGAGCGATATAGTGAGAGAGATACAGGGAGATACACAGACAGATATATATATATATATATATATAGAGAGAGAGAGAGTTAGAGACAGATATACAAAGAGAGATATACAGAGAGAGCTTGATACAGGGAGACAACGAGCTAGAGATACAGCGAGAGAGAAAGCGAGAACGATATAGAGAGCGAGATACAGAGAACGCGAGATACAGAGAGAGATATATAGAGAGATATACCGATACAGAGAGAGATACAGAGAAAGGTACAGAGTCATGCAGAGAGAAATGCAAAGTGAGGGATACAGAGAGAGAGATACACAGACAGAAATACAGAGAGAGAGATTCAGGGAGTGAGATACGGAGAGCGATGCAGAGAGAGGTACCGAGATAGAAATACCAAGCAAAGAGATACAGAGAGAGAGATACAGAGAGAGAGATACAGAGAGAGAGAGAGAGAGAGATGCACAGAGAGTGAGATACAGAGAGAGCGAGATACAGAGAGGGAGATGTAGAGATAAATATAGAAAGAAGTACAGACAAAGATAGAAGGACATAAATATATATTTATATCTATAAATATATAGAGAGAGAGGTACAGATAGAGAAATGGAGAGAGATGTACAGGGAGAGATATAGAGAGGAATATATAGAGATAGATAGAGACAGCGAGAGAGATAAATAGAGCTACACAGAGAGATACAGCGATTGAGATGCAGAGTAAAAGATACAGAGAGATAGAGACAAAGAGAGCGTGACAGAAAAACAGCGAGATACACGCAGAGAGATAGAAGGAGAGAGAGAGAGATGCAGCGAGAGATGCAGTGAGAGAGATAGAGAGGAATGGATTCAAAGAGAGATGCACAGAGATATATACAGTAAGAGATAGAGACATAGATATATACAGAGAGAGATACAGAGAGATATATTCAGACGCAGAGAGATATAGAGGAGGTTTCAGAGAGGGGTGGGAGGGAGAGAATGATAGAGAAAGAGAAAGAGAGTGTGAGAAATACAGAGAGAGGCACACTGAGGGCTTGAGACAGACACGCAAAAAGAATGATACAAGTGAGAGGCACAGGGAGCGAGATTCAGAGAGCGATACAGAGAGAGGTACCGAGACATAGACATCAAGCAGAGTGAGACAGAGATATATACAGAGAAATACAGAGAGAGAGGGGGAGGTAGAAAGGGAGATACATATATATGGAGAGAGATATAGAGAGTCAGAAAGAGAGGGAGGCAGTGGATAAGCAGAGATGCAGGGAAAGAGATATAGCGGGGGGGGGGGGTGGAGGAGGGGGGGGTAGAGAAAAGCAGAGAGATGCTTTGGGAGAGGTGCAGAGGTATAGACACACGCAGAGAGTGATGCAGATATATATGTATATATATATATATATAGAGAGAGAGAAGTAGAGAGACACATATCGACTGAGATGCAGAGAGCGCGTGAGAGAGATACAGAGAGAGATATACAGAGAGCGAGAGTGAGACAGAGACGGATACAGAGAGAAACATACAGAGAACGCGAGATACAGAGAGACAGGTATCGAGAGAGATATAGAGATACAGCGAGAGGTACAGAGAAAGATATAGAGTCATGCATAGAGAGACATGCAGAGAGAGAGATTCAGAGAGAGATACACTGGCAGTAATACAGAGAGAGAGATTGAGGGAGTGACATACGGAGAGTGATACAGAGAGAGGTTCCGAGAGAGAGATGCCAAGCAGAGAGATACAGAGAGAGATACAGAGATATACAGAGAGAGGTACAGAGGGCGAGATACAGAGAGAGAGAGAAATACAGAGATATACAATGCGAGAGCTCCGGGGATATAAAGATAAATACAGGGTTGAGAGAGATAACCAGAGCTACACAGATAGAGATGCCGAGATTGAGATGCAGAGTCAAAGATACAGAGAGATAGAGACAAATAGAGCGTGACAGAGGAACAGCGAGAGATACATAGAGAGTTATACGGAGAGAGAGATACAGCGAGCGATACAGTGGGAAAGATAGAGAGGTATAGATACAGAGAGAGATGCACAGAGATATATATAGTAAGAGATAGAGACATAGATATACAGAGAGAGAGAGACAGAGAGAGATATGCAGACGTAGAGTGATATAGAGAATGATTGAGAGAGAGGGGTGGGAGGGAGAGAATGAGCGACAAAGAGATAGAGAGATTCAGAGAGCGATACAGAGAGAAATACCGAGAGATAGATTCCAAGCAGAGCGAGACAGATATATATATATATACAGAGAAATACAGAGAGAGAGGGGGAGGGACAGAGGGAGATACATGTATATAGCGAGAGATATAGAGAGTCAGAAAGAGAGGCACTGTGGATAGAGAGAGATACAGAGACAGAGATATAGCGGGGGACAGATACAGAGAGATACATTGGGAGAAATGGAGAGATATAGATACACGCTGAGAGGGATGCAGATTATATATGTGATGTCAGAGAGTGGGTGGGTCTGAGGTCATGTCAGCCATTTTGCAGTTTAGATTTGCAGGTTTCTGGTTTCAGTTTTGAAAAGAGCTGGGTGTGTGTCTGTGTTTTGCAATGAGCTGGATCTCTGCCATCAAAGACTATCTCTGGATCATTCGGGTGATTTAAAGTAAAGCCGTTAACCTGATGTGATTTTGTTTCAAGGTGTTAAGTCTCTTGGAAGTTTGAAGGAACATTTTAAGGAATTATTTACTGATGCAATATTTTCTGAGTTATCTTTGAAGTAATGGGTGTTAATAGATCCAATGTTAATTTCAGATGTTAAGTTGAGTTCATAGAATAAACAGTGTTTTGTGTTTAAAAACTCACTTGTCCATAATTGTAATCCCACTCGTCGGAAAAAAGCCGAGTGCCAGGAAAAGCAACAAATTCATTATAGGGAGAGGTTGGTTGAACTCCATGATACATTTTGGGTTCTGAAAAAGCCTCTCACATAACAATTGGGAGCTCGAGGGGGATAAACGTCTATCTATTGGATTGGCTTTTGTGAACTTAAAGACAGTGAAGGATTGTTGCTTTTCCGGTGTGGTATTTTAGTTTAAGTGGGGAGAGTGTTGTAAACAATGGCTCTTTCAGAGGCTCAGAAGTTTTTTGGGGTGGAGAATGTTACACGTAGTACTTTACGGACAGAAACGAAAAGCAAACTGTTAGATTTGGCAAGAACATTGCAGTTAACATTACCTGACAAAATGCGAAAGGATTAGGTAATTCTGGCGGTGGTTAAGCATTTAAAGTTGCCTGAGATAGAGTTTGACTCATTGGAAATGGCAAGAATTCAGTTGCAAATTAAACAAATGGAACATGAGAAAGAATTAAAGCAGCTGGAATACGAGAGTGAGTGAGAGGGGAAAAAAGGAAAAGAGAGAGAGAGGAACAAGAAAGAGAAAGAGAGAGAAGAAAGAAAGAGAAGGAGAGAGAGAGGACAAAGAAAGAGAAAGAGAGTGAGGAAAAAGAAAAAGAGAGAGAAGAAAGGAGAAAAGAAAGAATAGCCATCGCAGAACAAAAAGAAAAAGAAAGGGAGATACAGATCAGGGAAAAAGATAAAGAGAGGGAGTTTGAACTTCAGAAAATGGCCATGAAATATGACCATCAGTTAAAATTGGCAGACGTCAAGGGAAACTTACAGTTGGATGATAGTGATGAGGATAGTGAGAAAGAGCGTCATAGTCGAAGGCTTGGGGGGGGGGATCTATTTAAATATGTCCAAACATTGCCAAGGTTTGAGGAGAAGGAAGTGGAAGCCTTTTTCATTTCATTTGAGAAGATAGCTAAACAAATGAAATGGCCACAGGACATGTGGGTATTACTGATTCAAACAAAACTGGTAGGTAGAGCGAGTGAAGTGATTGCACGGAGGGGGTATCTGGAACGTATGAGGAGGTGAAGAAATCCATCTTAAGTGCATATGAGCTAGTCCCTGAACTTTACAGATAACCGTTTAGAAAGTTAAGGAAATGATTTGGTCAAACATACATGGAGTTTGAAAGGCTCAAACAGAGTAATTTTGATAGGTGGATAAGGTCTTTGAAAATAGACCAAACGTAGGAAGCTTTCAGAGAAATTGTACTTTTGGAGGAGTTTAAAAATTCAATTCCTGAGGTAGTGAGAACTCATGTGGAAGGACAGAGGGTTTAAACTGCGAGATTAGCATCGGAAATGGCAGATGATTATAAATTTAGCTCATACATCAAAGATTGGTTTCCGACATCAGTTTCAGCCGGTAAGGGATAGAAACTGCGGACATGAGAAATACTCAAGTGGTAAAGGTAAAGGTGATCTGATGGGAGACAATAAAGAGAGTACACCTCAGATGAAAAAAGAACTCCAGGAGGGTGGAAAAGAAATAAAAAATGTCAAATGTTTTCACTGTAATAAACTAGTGTTGGTGGTTGAAGAAAAGCACGGGGAAGGCTGATGTCGTAAAACAGGATAAGACAGTGGTGTATGTTGGAGTGGTAAAGGAAGGCCCACGGGAAGCGAAGGAGGCGCAAACGATTGCACAGCCTGTTCAAGAAATAATTGTTAAGAAGGTGTCAGATGTCTTCAAAGAATTTACTTGTGTCGGTAACGTTTGCTGATATGTATCAGGAGGAGCAGGTAAAGAAGTCACAATTTTAAGAGATACAGGAGCTAGTCAATCTTTAATGGTAAGAGATGAGGAATTATGTAGTTTGGAAAGAATGTTGCCAGAAAAAGTGGTGATATGTGGAATTCAGGGTGAGAGGAGTAGCGTTCCATTATATAAGGTAAGGTTGGAAGTCCAGTGAAGAGTGGTGAAGTGGTAATAGGAGTAATAGATAAACTATCTTGTCCAGGAATACAGTTTATCTTGGGTAATGATATAGCTGGATCGCAGGTGGGAGTGATGCCTACTGTGGTTGATAAGCCAGTGGAAAATCTGAAGTGTTGAAGGACGAATATTGTGGGAGTTTTCCGGATCGTGTAGTAACAAGGTCGCAAAATCACTGTTAAGACAAGAGGAGAACTCAAAGAGTGAAGGTGTAGTTGAAGTGTAATTACCAGAAACGATTTTTGATCAGATGGTTGAAAAAGAACAAGAACAGGTGGAGGATGAGGCAGATATTTTTAGTTCAGGAAAATTGGCGGAGTTACAACAGAAAGAAGTAAAAATAAAACGGATATATCAGAAAGCATGTACGGACGAGAAAGCTCAGAGTGTTGGTATATTGTTATTACCGTAAAAATGATATCTTTGTGAGAAAATGGAGACCTGTACATATGCAGGCGCATGAAAACTGGGCAGTTCATCAAGTAGCATTGCCGCTAGGGTATAGAAAGGAGGTGTTGCAGTTCCACATGAGGTACCAGTGGGAGGTCATTTGGGAATAAGGAAAACTCAAGCTAAAATCCAGAAACATTTTTATTCGCCTGGACTACATAAAGATGTAATTAAATTTTTTCAATCATGTCACACATGTCAAGTGATAGAGAAACCTCAAGCTGTGATAAAACCAGCGCCCTTAATACCCATTACAGCATTTGAGGAACCTTTTACAAGGGTCCTGATCGATTGTGTAGGACCGCTGCCTAAAACAAAAAGTGGGAATCAATACTTTTTGACTCTAATGGATCTGTCTACTAGGTTTCCAGAGGACAATCCAGTACGTAATATTATAACTAAAGGGTTTGTGGAGGATTATTTACGAGAATTCTTTCCGAGATATGGACTACCCTCAGAAATTCAATCGGATCAAGGAACGAATTATACTTCAAAGTTATTCAAAGAAGTTATGAATAGCTTAGGAATAAGACAATTTAAATCAATTGCGTGCCATCCAGAATCGCAGGGAGCGTTAGAAAGGTGGCATCAGACATTAAAGACAATGTTGAGGGCGTATTGTCAAGATTATCCAGAGGATTGGGATGAAGGAATTCCATTCGTATTGTTCTCAATTAGGGATGCACCGAATTAGTCTACCAAATTTAGACTTTTGAACGAATTTTTGGTCATGAGGTAAGAGGACAACTTAAATTGATTAAGGAAAAATTGGTGGGTGAGAAATCGGAAATTACACTGTTGGATTACGTGTCAAATTTTAGGGAACGATTAAATAGAGCAGGTGAATTGGCTAGACAATATTTGAAAGAAGCACTCAGGAATGGAATTGCCGGAAGGGCAGGAGATACATAATAATACTGATCTTTCGTGTCACAAATAGGCTTAAAATAACATTGCAATGGAGATACTGTGAAAGGCCCCTAGTCACCATACTCCGGCGCCTGTTCGGGTACACTCAGGCAGAATTCAGAAAGTCCAATTCACCTGACAAGCACGACTTTCGGGAATTGTGGGAGGAAACCGGAGCACCCGCAGGAAACCCACGCAGACAAAGGAAGAACGCGAAGACTCTGCAGGGAATCGAACGGTAAATCTGGCACTTTGAAGCAACAGTGCTAACCACTTCTTGGGCGGTTGAAAGCTGCTTTTATTGCTGGTTTGAGAACTAATTTGTCCATTGCGCTAGAATTGTGTTTCCCGAATGGAACCGATTGTCAACAACATACACGCTATTAGTAGGTCAAAGTGTTCAAATTGACTGTGATATGGATGCTAAGACTCGTACTTTCGACACAGAAACACAGTGCATCATTCCAGTCAACAAATACTGCTTTCACTCATTAAAATGTATCACGGGATTATAAATCCATGATGGGTAAATGCCAGTTTTGTGGAAAAGAAGGACATTGGGTTAGGTCATGCCAAGGTCGTCAACAGGAGGGCCAGGTATATGACGTTACTTGCGGTGAGCCATTCCCCAGGGTTGTGAACCTCGCCCACCCCCTGCCTGTGGGGGTAAACAACATCCCCCCTTGTTGGGTTAACTGTAGTCACCTTGTGGGGTCGGCACTGTTACATCGGACCTATTCTCACTCTCAGGCCGTTGAAATTGCCTGCCGACTAATTTTACATTTTTGCCATCTCCATATGCTGTCTGCTGCAACTAGAGTTCCAGCCTTCCCCTCTCCCCTTGTCTCTCCCTCCTGTCTCCTCATACCCGTATGCTTCATCCTTACAGCACCCCCCGCGCCCTCGCCTCCGGATTTACGCCCTACATCTCTGCCACCTTCTTTTGCCCTTTGTTTTCCCTGAATTTCTTTCTTTCCCCTCCTGTCTGCCAGGCACGCCGCAGCCGCCTCCTTCACTGTACTCCCCATACAACAGCTTACTCGCTAGTGTAGTGAATCACCTCATGGCCAGTCTCCCCTATTTAAGCACATAAGGCTCTCCCCCTCTCCCGCCATCCCCACATTTCTGCTCTCAGTCGTTCCTGCCGCTCCCGACTCTCGCAACTCGGTTTCTAGCCCATGAGTGGTCTCAGTGCCTGCCTGGACTATTCTCATGGACCAATCTGTTGGCCTCCTCCGGGGCGTGGAAATACTACTCTTTCCCTTTATAGAACATAGAACATACAGTGCAAAAGGAGGCCATACGGCCCATCGAGTCTGCACCGACCCACTTAAGCCCTCACTTCCACCCTATCCCCATAACCCAATAACCCTTCCTCACCTTTTTGGACACTAAGGGCAATTCTGTGGGAAGAAAGCGCAGTCAGTGATCCATATATTGCCAGGTGAAGTATGACATCTGTGTTAGCTTTTTTAAAGAGCGGAGATGTTGCTGTTAAATTCGGCCCGGCGTTTGGCCAGATGTTCCACAAAGTCTTGGTACAAGCGGGTGGAATGTCCCTCCCACGTTTCCTCTCTTTCACCCAACTCAGGATTCGCGCTGTGTCCCGCACCTTGTGGAATTTAAAAATTATCGCCCGTGGAAGTTCACCGGCTCTGGGCTACTGTCGAGGTGACGTGTCCACATCCGGGAACTTGGCAAAGACCTGATCACTGACCAATTTCCCGAACATCAGCAATATATATTCCGTGGGGTTCCTCCCCTCATACCTTCCGGCAGCCTCATGATTCTTGGGTTTTGACGTCGAGACCTGTCCTTCTGGTCGTCGGGCTTTTCTTCTAAGCCACTCTGGGTCTTGATCAGTCTCGCCACCTCAGATTCGAGAGTCACAATTCGATTCCCTGAGTCCGTGGCGGCCCTCGCGAGGTCTCTCGCCATCGAATCTTGGGTCACAAGCCGGCGCTCCCTTTTGGCCACAGCCTTGTTCAAAGTGGCCTCTCTCAGCTCCACTGCTGTCTCGACGGCTGACCTGAAGATTTTCTTCAGCATATTCCTGCGGCTTTGGAGCTTGGAGGTGATGAAGCCCAAACGTCTGTCCATCAGCACATGGATCTGCGCTGAAAACTCTGTGGAGTCGGTCCTTCCTGGTCCCGTGCCACCTCTTGTGGCTGCAAACTCTGATGCTGAGATTTCCCTTTCCTCGTTCTTTCTGGCTCTTCCACCGGGAGGTTGGCTCTTTCCTATTCGTTTTTATTTATTTTTAGGGGGGTTTCTCGATCAGGTTTGAGGAGTGTGGCTGGGGTTGGTTGGGGGGTGGGTGCAGGAAAGGGGGGCTCGTGGATATGTTTGTACTCGTTTGATGGGATTAATAGGTCGTAATCGAGGTATGCATACGAGGCTCATTTTATGTGCGACGTCATAGCTCATCGCCACACCGGAATTCCAGAACATTCTTCAACTGCTGTCTGAACTGAGTCTGTGAAACGGCATAAATCGCAGTGTTTGTGCAGCAACTCAGGAGCTGCAGCATGAAAGACAATTCCAGAACATAAGGATCTAAATATACAGACCGATACATCAAAAAATACATCCGCCACCATATCGAATAAAACATTACCATTGACCATAACAAAATGAAATTGGCCGATATAACAAACAGTAAAATGATGGACTTCCTTCGGCTCTCCATCTCTGGGTCTCTGGGACAGGCCCCACTGCTGTGAGCCCGGAGTCTCCTGCGGGCCCTGCTGCTCAGGACAATGTGTCTGACGGTGAGAACATTGAACAGCAGAATCAGGGCAAATGGAACACACGGGGTTAGAATGTTGTGGAGGAACTCGATTGCTGTCCATTCCGGAGAGACCATCACATCTTCGATGATATCACAAAACCAGGGGAAGTTCACCAGCAAATACAGACCTGTGAACATAAAGTACCAGAAAATATTCTTCAAACAGCTCAGCACAGTCACTGTTCCCAGAACCACAACTGCCGTTTTCTCGCTGCAATATTTACTTTTCAGCATCGGGCAACAAATAGCCACAAATCGATCAAAGGTGAAAGTGACGGTGAACCAGACAGAACAGTCAGTGGCTGCATAAAGCAGGACGGCGTGGAGATTGCACACGGGGATGGACTGCAGGAAATAAAACTGCTTATCAAAGACAATGGGAATGTGTCTCAATATCAGGTCGAGAATAACGACCAGTAGATCTCCCACTGCCATGGCCAACAGGTAACAAGTGACACATTTGGACAGTCCACAGTTTTTCGTCTTCAGGATCACAAAGGTGATGATGTTCACTGAAAGAAAGGAAAATAAACAATGAAAATAAATATACATCAGTCTGGGGCAGGCATTACCAGTTTGATTGACGTGTTGCTGACGAAGACAAACAAATAAACACAAATACACAATCACAGGCACAGAGACACAGGCACACACACACAGACACACAGAAACAAATACACAGGCACACGCGCACAAATCGACACAAATACACACCGTCAGTCATTGAGACACAGATAGACAGACACACTGTATCAAAGTGATAGAGACTGAAATACACAAACTTACAGACACACAGAGATACAAATGCACAGACACACTTCCACAGAGACACAGATACACGGACTTATAGATATAGCGACTCAAAGACACACACTTAGAACATAGAACGGTACATCACAGAACAGGCCCTTCGGCCCATGATGTTGTGCCGAGCATTGTACGAAACCAAGATCAAGCTATTCCACTCCCTGTCATTCTGGTGACCTCCATGTGCCGATCCAATAAAAGCTTGAAAGTTCCTAAATTGCCCGACGCCACAATCACAGCAGGCAGTCCATTCCACACCCTAACCACTCTCTGAGTAAAGAGCCTACCTCGGACATCCCTCCTATATCTCCCACCTTGAATCTTATAGTTATGCCCCCTTGTAACGTCTACATCCTCCCGACGAAATTGTCTCTGAACGTCCACTCTATCTATCCCCCTCATTATCTTATAAACCTCTATTAAGTCGCCTCTCATCCTCCTCCGCTCCAAAGACAAAAACCCTAGCTCCCTCAACCTTTCCTGATAAGACCTATCCTGCAAACCAGTCAGCATTCTGGTAAATCTACTTTGACCGTTTACAATGCTTCCACATCCTTCCTATAATGAGGTGACCAGAACTGCACACAATACTCCAAATGTGCTCTCACCAGGGTCGTGTATAGTTGCAGCATAACCCCGCGGCTCGTAAACTCAAGCCCACTGTTAATAAACGCTAATACACAAAAAGCCTTCTTCACGGCTCTATCCACTTGCGTGGCAACCTTCAGAGATCTGTGGACATGAACCCCAAGATCTATCTGCTCCTCCACATTCCTCAGAACCCTGCCGTTGACCCTGTAATCCGCATTCAATTTTTTTCGACCAAAATGAATCACCTCGCATTTATCAGGGTTAAACTCCATCTGCCATTTTTCAGCCCAGCTCTGCATCCTATCAATGTCTCTTTGCAGCCTACAACAGCCCTCCACCTCAGCATGGTGTCATCAGCAAATTTACTGACGCACCCTTCAGCCCCCTCCTCCAAATAATTGATAAAAATCGCAAATGACCCATCACTGATCCCTGTCGTACTCCGCTGCTAACTGGTCTCCAGTCTGAACGTTTTCCATCCACCACCACCCTGTGTCCTCTATGTGATAGCCAGTTTTTCATAGAATTTACAGTGCAGAAGGAGGTCATTCGGCCCATCGAGTCTGCACCGGCTCTTAGAAAGAGCACCCCACCCAAGGTCCACACCTCCATCCTAACCCAGTAACTACACCCAACTCTAAGGGCAATTTTGGACACTATGGGCAATTTCGCATGGCCAATCCACCTAACCCGCACATCTTTGGATTGTGGGAGGAAATCGGAGCACCCAGAGGAAACCCACGCACACAAGGGGAGGATGTGCAGACTCCGCACAGACAGTGACCCAAGCCGGAATCGAACCTGGGACCCTGGAGCTGTGAAGCAAGTGTGCTATCCACAATGCTACCGTGCTGCCCCTAATTTACTTATCCAATTGGCCAAATGTTCCTCTATCCCGCACCTCCTTACTTTCTTCATTGCCGACCATGTGGAACCTTATCAACGCCTTACTAAAATCCATGTATACGACATCAACTGCTCTACCTTCACCTACACATTTGGTTACCTCCTCAAAGAATTCAATCAAATTTGTGAGACAAGACCTACCCTTCACAAATCCGTGTTGACTAATCC
Source organism: Scyliorhinus torazame (assembly GCF_047496885.1). Classification (NCBI taxonomy): domain Eukaryota; kingdom Metazoa; phylum Chordata; class Chondrichthyes; order Carcharhiniformes; family Scyliorhinidae; genus Scyliorhinus; species Scyliorhinus torazame. The sequence goes on along the minus strand of NW_027307879.1, from coordinate 319,543 downwards.
GGATTCAGCTGCATCTTTCCAAATGGTCATAAATCCTATCCTTCAGGACCGTTTCCATTATCTTCCCGATCACCGAAGTAAGACTAACTGGCCTATAATTATCAGGGTCATTCCTATTCCCTTTCTTGAAGAGAGGAAACAGCATTCGCCACTCTCCAGTCCTCTGGCACTATCCCCATGGACAGCGAGGACCCAAAGATCAAAACCAAAGGCTCTGCAATTTCATCCCTTGCCTCCCAAAGAACCCTTGGGTAGATCCCATCAGGACCAGGGGACTTGTCGACCCTCAGGTTAATTCAAAATTGCTAATACGTCCTTCCTCAGAACATCGTCCTTCCTCAGAACATCTCCCTCCTCCAGCCTACCCGCCTGAAACACACTCCCATCCTCAAAAACATGGCCCCTCTCCTTTGTGAACAGTGAAGAAAAGTATTCATTCAATGCCTCTCCTATTTCTTCTGCCTCCATGCACAGGTTCCCACGACTGTCCTTGACCGGCCTCTATCAAAGTGACGACCCTCACCCTGGTCATTATTTTATTTCGCACATAATACTAAAAAGCCTTAGGGGTTTTCCTTGATCCGACCCGCCAAGGAATTCGCATGCCCCCTCCAAGCTCTCCTAAGCCCTTTTTTCTGCTCATTCCTTGCTACCTTGTCACCCTCAAGCGACCCTATTAAACCTTGTTTTCTCGTCCTTACATATTCTTCTTTTTTCCTCTTGACAAGAAATTCAACCACTTTTGTGAACCATGGTTCCCGAACACGGCCGTTTCCTCCCTGCCAGACAGGGACATGCCTATCATGGACACGCAGTATTTGTTCCTTGAACAAGCTCCACTTTACATTTGTACCTTTTCCTGACAGATTTTGTTCGCATCCTACGCTCCCTAATTCTTGCCTAATCGCATCATTATTACCCCTCCCCCAATTATAAACCTTGCCCTGCCGTATGACCCTCTCCCTCTCCATTGCAATAGTGAAAGACACCGAATTGTTGTCACTATCTCCAAAGTGCTCTCCCACAAACAAATCTAACACTTGACACGGTTCATTACCCAGTCCACATCCAATGCCCCCCCCCCCTCCCTCTTGTCGACCTAGCCACATAGTGTGTCAGGAAACCCCCCTGTACACACTGTACAAAAACTGCCCCATCCGAACTGTTCGACCTATAGAGGTTCCAATCAATATTTGGAACGTTGCAGTCACCCATGACAACTACCCTGAGACATCCACACCTATCCATAATCTGTTTTTCAATTTCTGCCTCCACATCTCTATTACTATTTGGGGGCCTATATAAATCTCCTAAAAATGTGACCGCTTCATTCCTATTTCTAACGTCGGCTTATATTACCTCAGTGGCCAGATCCCCTTCAAACTGCCTTTCTGCAGCCGTTAAACTATCCTTGATTAACAATGCCACTCCTCCACCTCTTTTACCACCTTCCCTACTCTTACTGAAACATCTATACCCCGGAATGTCCAACAACCATTCATGTCCCTGTTCTAACCATGTCACCGGAATGACCACAGCATCGTAGTCCCAAGTACCAATCCACGCTCCACGATCAGCTACCTTATTCCGGATGCTCCTTGCATTGATGTAGGCACACTTCAACCGTCCTTTCTGTCTGCCAGTACACGACCGCGACCTTGATACCCTCCTCATTGCCTCACTACTCCCGACACTGGCTTCTGGAACACAGCTCGTTTTCCCAGACCTCTGGCAAATTAGTTTAATCCCCCCCCCCCCCCAAGAGCCGTAGCTTACAGATACACGTACACACATGCGCAGGTTTGCAGAGACAGAGACACAAATGCATACAATCACAGTAAAGAGCCAAAATGCACATAATCACAGAAACACAGGCAAAAATACACTCAAAGCCACAGAGAGACACAAATACGCACACACAGCGACACACATACACGAACGCACATGCTGAAATGCACACCTTCACAGACACAAATGCACACACTCAGAGACACAACTACACTCACTCACAGACACAGAGACACCATTACGAATGCTCACGAACACAAGAACACAAATACGCGCACTCACAAACGCAGGGAGAGGCTCATACACACTCACAGACACAGAGCGACAAATACACACATTCACAGACACAGAGCGACAAATACACACACTCGCAGTCAGAGAGCTGAAATAAACACACTCGCAGACAGAGAGACACAAATAAACTCACTCACAGAGACACAGATAACCCCATAGAAAAACATGCCCACACACGAACTGCCACAGGCACCCTTACACATACTCACACACAAAAACATTGACACGCACAAAAACGCTGAGAAAAACACATCGTAACACACATACTCACACCACCGCACATCCATACTCTCCCTCTCTATCTATACCTCTCTTTCTCTCACACACACAGGCACACACACCCTCACAAACCGACTGGCTCAATTACAAATACACATACCCACAAACATATAAAACCCACCACACATAGACCCACACACAAGCACCATCAAATAGATTCATACACACGCATAAACCCACATACATACACATACAGCCACACAGATACCCTCACACACACGCACAGATACACCAATCTGCACCCACAGACGAACGCCCACTTCATATACCCAGAGTAAACATCTTACAACTATCAACACCAATAAACCCACATAATAAAACAATACTCTCTAAATATCTCTTAATCCTTCCTTGCACCATCCATAAGACAAAAATAACCCTAATTCAGAAAGACATCAGGATTATCTTCACCACTTTGAAATCACCAAATGATCATTCATCAGCTTGCAGAGATTCATGCACATCTTGCTGCGACTGCAGCTTCTCCAAATCTAAAACCAAACTAAACACACGCTGTAGCTGCGAGCCCAAAGCGAAAATAAAAGCAGACAGACAGCCCAGTAACATCCATACTCTGACATCACTGATCAACACCCATTTCTTAAAGGTACATCCACTACAGCTATTCGATAAACACCCATTTCTTAAAGGTACATCCACTACAGCTATTCGATAAACACCCATTTCTTAAAGGTACTCCCACTTGACATATGTGTGTGTGAATGTATGTGCATGTGTGTGTTTCTGCATGTATATTTGCGTGTGAGTTTTTTGTTGGTGCTGGTGTGTGTGGCCGCACGTTTCTATGTGCGTGACTGTTTGTGTGTGTGGCTGAGTGCGTGCGTGATTGTTTGTGTTTGTGGGTGAGAGATTGTCTGTGGGACAATGTACGGAAGTGTGATCGTCTGTGAGCAGGTGTGTCCGCATGAATGTCTGGGAATACTTGTGTGTGCATCTGAGTGCGGGGGTGGTGGGGTAGGGCGTGTATGTGTGTGTGGTTGTGTATATGTGCGAGTGTTTGAATGTGTGCGTCTGTCTGTGTGGTTAGATGAATAAAGTTTACTCATGTGTACCAGAAGGAGCAGGTAAAGAAGTCACAATTTTAAGAGATACGGGAGCTGGTCAATCTTTAATGGAAAGAGATGAGGAGTTATGTAGGTTGGGAAGAATGTTGCCAGAAAAGGTGGTAATATGTGGAATTCAGGGTGAGAAGTGTAGAATTCCATTATATAAGGTCAGGTTGGAAAGAGTGGTGAAATGTAGTAGGAGTAATAGAGAAACTCTCCTGTCCAGGAATACAGTTTATCTTGGGTAACGATAGAGCTGGATCGCAGGTGGGAGTGATGTCTACTGTGGTTGATAAGCCAGTGAAATTCAGACAACTGAAGAGTTGAAGGACGAATATCGTGGGATGTGTCCGGATTGTGTAGTAACAAGAACGCAAAGTCACAAATTAAGACAAGAGGAGAAATCAAACAGTGAAGATAAAGGTGAAGTGCAATTATCAGAACGGACTTTTGATCAGATGGTTGAAAAAGAACAAGAACAGGTGGAGGATAATTTTAATTCAGGAAAATTGGCGGAGGTACAACAGAAAAATATAGAAATAAAACGGATGTTTGAGAAAGCATACACGGAAGAGGAATCTGTGGGTATACCGGGGTGTTATTACCGTAAAAATAATGTCTTGATGAGAAAATGGAGACCTTTTCATATGCAGGCGGATGAAAAGTGGGCAGAAGTTCCATCAAGTAGTATTGCCAGTAGGGTATCGAAATGAGGTGTTGCGAGTTGCACCTGGGGTACCAGTAGGAAGTCATTTGGGTGTAAGGAAAACTCAAGCTAAAATACAAAACATTTTCATTGGACTGGACTTCATAAAGATGTCGTGAAATGTTGTCGATCAAGTGACAGGGAAACCTCAAGCAGTCATACAATCAGCGCCCTTAATACCCATTCCAGAATTTGAGGAACCCTTTACAAGGGTCTGAATTGATTACGAAGGGCCGCTTCCTAAAACGCAAAGTGGGAATCAATATCTTTTGACAATAATGAATGTGTCTGCTAGGTATCCAGAGGCCATTCCAGTACGCAATCTTACAGCTAAAATGATTGTGGAGGAGTTAGTTAAATTCTTGACAAGACATGGACTACCCACAGAAATACAATCGGATTAAGGATAAACTATTACCTCAAGGTTATTCAAAGAAGTTATGGATGGCTCCTGAATAAAATAATTTAAATCAACTGCGTACCATCCAGAACCGCAGGGAGCATTAGAAAGTTGCCATCAGACATTAAAGACAATGTTGAGGGCTTATTGTCAAGATTATCCAGAGGATTAGGATAAAGACATTTCCTTCGTACTGTTTGCAATTCGGGATGCACCTAATGAGACAAGAACATTCAGTCCATTTGAACTAATTTTTGATCATGAAGTACGAGGACCACTTAAATTGATGAAGGAAAAAAATGGTGCGTGAGAAATCGGAACTTACATTTTTTGATTACTTGTCAAATTTGAGGGAACGATTAAATAGAAAATGAATATGAAATGAAAACCACTAATTGTCACAAGAAGGCTTCAAACGAAGTTACTGTGAAATGCCCCTAGTCACCACATTCCGGCGCCTGTTCGGGAGGCTAGTATGGGAATTGAACCGTGCTGCTGGCCTTTCCTGGTCTGCTGTCAAAGCCTGCGATTTAGCCCTGTGCTAAACCAGCCCGTCCTTCATGCAGACATTATCCCCATCTTTCACGGCCCCGTCTTCCTCCCATTCCTTTGTTTTATAACCTGCTGTGTCAAGCTGTACTTTCGCTATGCGGTCTGGATCCTGCTCATACGCAGCAACAGGTGTTATTTCCCCTCTCTGTACACTCTGAATCTGCGCGGCGAGAGATTTGGCCGCCCTATAAGCGGAAGCATTGCCCAGCGGCAGCGGGGTCTGGATCTTTCTGTGTGCGCTTATCTTGATTACCACGACAAATAGAGCAGGGGAATTAGCTTGGCAGCATTTAAAAGTTGCACAAAATATGATGAGAAATGGGTAGCGGACAAATTCGGAGTTTTGCCAGTGGAGAAAAGGTTTTAGTACTGTTAGCAGTGGCAGGTGGAGCTTTAAAAGAAAGGTTTTGTGGATATTATCAGACTGAAAGGAATTTAAGTGAGGTGAATTATGTGGCAAGAAGGCCAGATAGAAGGAAAACTCACCGAGTGTCTGCTAGATATCCAGAGGCCATTCCAGTACGCAATCATGTGAATATGCTTAAAAGGTACTTTGAAAGGGAAGGAGAGAAAATGGAGGTTTTAATGAATCTAAATCAAAATGAGGAACCAAACCCAAATGACTTTGAATTTGACATACCTCAAATTAAATTGGAAATCGAGGAGGTTCTTAAAAATTGAGATAAATTGTTGAGTTACCTTCCAAAGGAAAAACGAACTGACCTGAAAGAGTTATTGATATCACATGGGCAAGTTTCTGGAGATAAGTTGGGAGGCACATGATGTAGATGTGGGAAATTTTGTTCCAATCAAACAACATTCAAAAAGACTTAAACCATTAAAATTGGCACAGGTTAACAAGGAGATTGAAAGTATTCTTAAAAAGGCAAAATTAAAGTGGGTTGCAGCCAATGGAGCTCTCCCATAGTGATGGTACCAAAACCAGACGGTACGCAATGGTTGTGAGTGGACTATAGATAGAGTAATGCAGTTACAACAACGGACTCGATATTATCCCACGTTTGGAGGATTGCATTGAGAGAGTGGGACAATCAGCTTTTATTTCCAAACTGGATGTACTGAGAGGTTACTGGCAGGTACCTTTATCCGAAAGGGCGAAGGAGATTTCAGCTTTTGTGACTCCAGATGGTAGCTACCAATTCAAAGTTATGCCATTTGGCATAAAAAACGCCCCTGTCACATTTGAACGGTGAACTACCAAAGTCATTTCAGGATTACCCAATAGTGCGGTAAACATCGACGATCAGGTAATTTTCAGCCAGAGATAGAAAGAACATTTAAAACATCTGATGGAGTACTTCGATCGACTTCAGGAGGCGGGTTTGGGGGTAAACCTAGGAAAAAGTGAATTTGGTCAAGCCCAAGTCACTTTCCCTGGCCATTCAGACGGACACGGATAAGTGGTCACACGGGATGTGAAAACAAAAATTATTGAGGAGGTTCCAATACCCACGTCACGAAGGGAAATAACGCGATTTCTTGGCATGAGTGGATTTGATCGAACATTTGTGCAAAGTTTTTGTAGCGTGGTTTCTCCACTGATAGATTTGCTAAAGAAACGTCGAAAATGTCAGTGGACAGCGGAGTTTCAACAGGCATTTGACTGCCTCAGAGCTGTGATAACCAATGCTCCTTTGTTGAAGAATTACAAAGGACTCTGTGATCAGATTGAACTAAAGTATCTCACTTTAAAGAGAAATGCCGAGGCGTAGAGAAATGGATGGATAGTGCCTTCATGTCGAAAGAGACTGTCAATCGAGAAGGATTCCAGTTGGTAGAAGAAGAACAAGAATGGAAAATGTTATTATAAATGTTTGCGTGTTTTGTTTTGTTATTTTCCATATTTCTTCAAGGAAAGTGAAAAGGTGAAAAATGAAACCATCTTGAAATTGCTGGTTTATTTTACTTTCTTGGGGGGAGGTCTCATGTGAGAGTACCTTTAAGAAATGGGTGTTTAGCGAATAGCTGTAGTGGATATACCTTTACGAAATGGGTGTTTGTCAGTGATGTCAGAGTGTGGGTGGGGCTGTGCTGTGTGTCTGTTTTTACTTTCGCTTTCACCTCGCAGCTACAGGGTGTTTTTAGTTTCGTTTTAGATTTGGAGAAGCTGCAGTCACAGCAAGATGTGCATAAATCTCTGCAAGCTTATGAATGTTCATTTGGTGATTTCAAAGTAGTTACTGTTCTCAGTAGTGAAGTTAAACCTGACGTATTTCTGTAAAAAGGGTTCTTTTTGTCTTATGGATGTTGCAAGGAATGATTAAGAATTACTTAGAGCGTACTGTAGTCTTTACATAGAACATAGAACTTTACACCAGAGTACAGTCCCTTCGGCCCACGATATTCTGCCGAACTGGTCTGAAACTAAGATCAAATCAACCTCCTCCCAATCATTCTAGTGCACTCCATATGCCTATCCAATAACCGCTTGAAAGTTCCTAAAGTGTCCGACTCCACGTCACCCAGCAACCTTCATGCGTAGGAGTAACGACATCCCTGTAGCATCTATTTGTAACCGACTCTGCCTCCCGAATGATCCTCAGTTCATCCAGCTCCAGCTCCAGTTCCCTAACACCGGCCTTTGGGGAGCTGGAGATGGGTGCAATTCCCGCAGGTGAACTCATCAGGGCCACTGACGGTGTCCCTCACCTCGAACATCCTGCAGGAGGAACATTGCACTGCCCTCTCTGCCATCCCTTCCATTTATCCACGACAATTGCAGAGAGAGACAAAAAGCTTACCTGATTTTCACACTCCCCGCAGTTTAGAGGTTGTGGAAGGGTGGAGAGAGGAAAGGGAAAGAAAAGCTTACCTCACCAACTCACCACACAGTCCTTTGTTTTGGTTAGAAGTGGAGGCTTTGGAGGGTTTCTTGGTGTTGATACTTAGGATGTTTACTGTGGATTTATAAAGTGTTACCAGGTTTCATAAATAAACAGTGTTTTCATTCAAAAGTAATGTAGGTTTCTGTTGCATCACCCCTGCAAAGTGGACCCCTGTGCTCGCCATAACCACAATCCATTCAAAGCTGTGGGTCAGGTGAACTCCATGATACATTTTGGTGTTCTCTAAACCCTGGCCCATTACAACACTTACATGCCCACACCCTGAATGTATCCACAAATACCCACACACACCCAATCACGCACTTCACCTCTCATGCACACAATACACATCCACTCATATACACACATGTACATTTCCATATTTGCACATACACACTTACCAACACACCCATATACAGACACAGGCAGACATACGCCCACATCCAAACACTCACAGACATACAGAACCACACAGAAACATACGCAGTCATACACGCTCACCCATACCGATCATACAGTCATCCACATGCATATCCCTAAATTCATGCACAAACACAAACTGTCAGACATACATATATGTTCCCACAGATACCCAAATACAGACCCCACACACGCGCACAATCATGCACACCCCCATTCACCCAAAACCGAACACACACGTACCCACACACAGAGACCCCCCCCCCCCACACACACATACATTCCCACTCACATACCACAAGCCGAGGAACAGACAAGTAGCCATACTCACCCATAAACACACAAAAAAATGCACAGGACACCCTCACAGCCACCCACACACATTCACACCCGACACACACACAAGCAAACATGCACACTCACCCACGCTGCACACAAACACCCACATGCCCAGACTCACAAGTGCAACCACGTACACTCATACAAACATATTGACACCCATACCAAAGCACACCTGTAATCACAGACACATACACACAGAAACGGCCGCACACACAGACCTTACTGGTTAATTACCGCCCCATCTGTCTGCTGCCGATCATTAGCGATATGATGGAACGGCTCAACAGCTGTGCAATGAAGCGGCACTTACTGAGCAGTAACCGGCTCACAGACGCTCAGTTTGAGTTGTGCCAGGACCACTGACCTCGCCATAGCCTTTGTTCAAGCATGCAGAACACACTTAAGTAAGAAGGGAGGTGACATCAAAGCAGCATTTGATCGAGTATGGAATCAAGAAGCCCGAGCAAAACTGGAATCAATGGGAATGAGGAAGACCCTCTGCTGGTTGGAATCATACCTAGTAGAAGGGAAGACGGTTAAGACTCTTGGAGGTTATCCCACAATACCAAACAAGGAGAAAGAGTCACAGAAAGAGCTTTAGGGTCACACGTCACAGAAACAGGCCCTTCGGCCCACCATGTCTATGCTGACCATCAGATGCCTTGATAATTAGTCCAGTCAGAGCCATCTCCTTTGTCTTTGTACACGGTGACCATTGTTATATCACCGATGGCGTGAATCACCAATCTTTCCTCCCAACAGAGATTTCTCAATGACGCTGGATTTCCACTGTTATTTATTTCAGCAAGAATTTCATACTTCCTGTGTATTCCCAATGGAAAGATGGTCAATGGTCTGGTTCATCTGAATCATGGTGGTCTTACTGCCCAGCTCCTACGTTAAAGTCTAGAATGGAGCCGAGTGGGTCTAAGTGGTAACGCTCACCGTGTTTGAGGTCGTCCTTCACTCACCAATCCAGCTGCTTGCTGCGTTCAATGATGATCATCTATGTCTATCTCTTCAATGGGGCTAATTAGTTACTGTTTGACCCAATGCGTTCTTGGTTCCTTCATACATCCCTCTGACAGTCTCGGATTCAGCAGCATATTCGTTGTTGTTGCAGAGTTTTAACCAGTATTGATTGGTACATTGCTGAGCAATCTGCTGAGATCTGGCAAAACTGAGAACATCTCTATTTTGGTCGGGGGCGTATTTCTAGTTAATGGAAGCTCTCCTGCTGGTTAGGGTAACTAGCTCCATTTCAGTTCTATAATCCTTAAACCAATCAGCATTCCTCTGATCTATTTTCCAGTATTCAGCGACTGCAGAGTTATAGACGATGTTATGTAGATAGTCCCACTTTGACACTGACGAATGTGATATAAAATAGTTACTTTAGAGTTACTAGTTAATGTAATGTAGAAATAAGCCACTTTGATTCTGGCAGTTAGAGACAAAGGGGTTTGAGACCGCATGGAAAAAGCAGGAAGAGGTGTGTCTATGAGAGTGATGCTGCATTGATAGGGGCCAGAGAAAGGGATTGGAAGTGAGCCAATCAGAATAAATCGAACAGGTCAGGAGGGACATAGGCTGACCTATGTCCGTCGAGTATGTGAAACTTGATACCATTTGAATTGATTTTGCAGAGATCCCTTTGTCTTTTAGTCAGTCGTTTTCTGGGATGTAAGAGGCTGGATGTCTTTTACGTTTCTGTAAGATGATTCAAGCTTGCAAGCTAAATAAATAACTTCTTTTTACGTGCGAATCCGTCTCAACTTTTATTGAGGCCAGACTGACAGAGAAAGAAATTTGGGGATCTACATTTGGTGCCGAAAACCGGGATTTCTCTGGGCGATCCTGATCCAACTGCGAAATCAGAATTAGACTGATTATGAACAGGAGGATGGGGAACAAAGGGCCCTCAATGTAGAGCTGGAAAACGACCGCGCATTGATTGTTCCCCTCTTCTTATCGTCTGATTAGTCTGGTCACTCGCGGTTGGCACAGAAAGACCGCCTCGACGAAATCACAGGTCAGTCTGGGGATTAGCACTTTAATTGATGGGCTTTCATATTGTTGTTTCGGCTTGGGTTAGGGTTTTGGGCTGATGGGACTTTAATAATGAAGGTTCAGTCTATTATAAGGGTTCAGGGGCTGATGTGACTTCATTAATGAAGGTTCAGTCTATTATAAGGGTTCAGAGGCTGATGTGACTTAATTAATGAAGGTTCAGTCTATTATAAGGGTTCAGAGGCTGATGTGACTTAATTAATGAAGGTTCAGTCTATTATAAGGGTTCAGAGGCTGATGTGACGTAATTAATGAAGGTTCAGTCCAGTATAACTATTTTTAAATCTGAAGATGGTTCAACTCTATGTGTGAGTGTTTTAAATATATAGTTGATTAAGCTAAAATTGTCTCCTTGGACTGTAAAGTTCCGAGGTCTAGTTGAGATTGTGAGGAATTCTGCATATTGGTTGAAGCAGAAGTCTCTCAAAGGGTTAACAGCAGCAGGCGGAGTTGAAAACAGACAGTGCTTCTCACTCAAGCTTTGAGATAACAGCAGCAGCCGTAGTGTAATCGGATACCTTTCCTTTGAGTCAGTGAACACCAGCAAAGTTACGTTTTGAATTAATTAAAGGAAACCAGTGGGTTTCTCCACCTCTTTGATAAAAGTTATTATTTTCGAAAGCAATTGATTGAAATTGCCAGAATCTTAAATTTTACTTACTTGAAATAAGGTTTATCTCATTTTATCTGGAGATTAATAGAAACTTAAAGAAGATCATGGACACCATTTTAAAAAGTGTCAATCTGGAGATGATAGCTGATTTTGCTAATACTTATGTGTATGTAAAAGAAAAAAAACTTGTTAAAAGAAAAATTGTTAAGATAAAGAAATAATTAAGTTGTAAATGTTATACAAGTTTGTGTTAAGCAAATTGTAAATTTAGTTCTGAGTTGAGATCAGAGCTAAGCTTGCAAGTTGCAGTAATTCAATTTGAATTTTCAAACATTTTTAAGTTTAAAAAAAAAGAGAGCAAATAGAGAAAAGAAGGACACAGATCTTGAATGCGTTAAATAGCACATTTCAAAGGCCCATAAATATTTCTGTTATCTTAGACCTAAAACCTAGGAAGATTGACGAGCCAGAGGAATTTCTGGGGCGTTTTAATGAAATCTACCGGGGGCAGTCAGGCGATTTGCTGTGTCAAAATGGTCAGAATTCGCCTCAATACTGTGCTATGTTAATGCATTGCCTACCACCTTCTGTGGTTACTGCTTTGAAATGTAATAACATGAATTGGACAGAGAACGCCCCTTCCCAGATGGCAAGGGCAGTCAGAATTTACTGGAAGGAGGGTGTAGGCCAAGAAGGAGGCTCAGTTACAAAGGTTATGACTGAGTATGTAATGAAAAAGGATGATCTGCGACGCCAACATGCGGCAGAAATGGTAGTTTACCAGCAAGAGCTCCAATATAGTGACTTTGGGTGGGTGGATCAGCGAAGAGGAGGATGAGACAACAGTGCTATATTTCTATCACCCCCCAGTGGTGGACGTTAGACATTGAACAGTCACTGCATTACGTTACCCTGGCCTATGACAGAACTGGACGAAACAGGGAGTTGGAGGACAAATACCGGCCATTACTTGAGACCGAATGGCCAGTCAAGGTTACAGCCACAGTCACGGGAAAAGAAGGTACAGCCGATTTTGTTACAATATCACCACATTTATGGCCACAGTCAGCTTCGGTAAGCCCTCATATTACACGTCAGGTCCATGACCAGTACCATGCCAGGGATATGGGGCGAATGGTCAGCATCTTACCGCAGCTCGTCAGAATAGGTATGAGATATACCTTTTGAACAATCCACGTCTGACATTTAAATACTGTACCACTATCAACCCAGCCTGTTTTCTTAGTGGTCCCCCTGTCCATGAAGACGCACCTGGCCACGACTGTTTAGCCTTGATTCAGGAAACTACCACAATAAGGGGCGATTTGAGTGACATTTCGTCAGAACAACCTGACATGATTATGTGTGGTCAAATATCCCACCGGGGTTTAGTTAATGACCTACTGCAGGCCCTCCTTCTGCCAGCGCAGATTTCCGTTATTAAATGCGCTGCCCACACGCATGGTACAACCCCAGTTGACGTTGGTAATGAACGAGCAGATTGTGCAGCACAGCCGCACAAATTCAGCAAGTGATGGTGCCTAAAATGTTAAGTCAGACTAAACGATCTTCTATGAATGTGTCTGCTTCTGACAAGCCAATGCCAACCATCCAAGACGTCATAAGGTTACAGGAGGACGCTCCTGAGAGTGATAAACAAATGTGGAAACGGTTAGGTTGTACATATGATTCTGTTTCCTCTTTATGGACCACGCCTGCACATCAGACTTGTATGTCTGATGTACTGGCTTTATGGGTCATCGAATGTGTACACTTTGCAACTCATTGTGGGGCTCGAGGGACTAGTGATTTGTTGCTGGACACTTGGTGGCACCCTAAAATGCAGGGGTTGGCCCAAAGTATCAGTAATCGGTGTTTGATTTGTCAGCAATATAACACCGGAAAAGGTATCCCTTGTGGGAAGGGGCAAACCCCGTTGCCCAGTGGTCCCTTTGAGACGCTCCAAATGGATTACATTGAGTTGGAAAGGTGTCAATGTTACAAATATGTTTTGGTCATTGTGGATGTGTTCAGCAGATGGGTCGAGGCGTATCCGACTATCTATAGTAAAGCTGCTACTGTGGTTAAAGTCTTGATGAGGGAAATCATTCCCCGGTACGGTATACCAGCTCAGTTAAGTTCTGATAATGGGCCTCATTTTATTGGACAAATTAACAAGGAGTTTTGCTCCCAGTTGGGCATACGCCAGCAGTTACACTGTGCTTACAGACCGCAGGCAGCCGGGGTGGTTGAGAGACACAATCAGACCCTCAAAACTAAATTGGCTAAATTAAGAGCAGACACGGGACTGACATGGCTTAAGTTGCTCCCCGTTGCCCTCTTCCAGCTGCGGGTTACATCTGCGGGACCAGCCCGGCTCTCTCCCGCCGAGATTCTTTATGGCAGGCCTCTTCGAACTCCTTGGAGCCTGCAGGTTCCCAGACGGGTTCAGTTTCATCAGATGACTGAAGAAATGACCACCTATGTTCTAGCCCTTACGCAAGTGCTCAAGGAACTCCATGGTCCAGTCCGTGCGGCTCACCAGCCATTGCCCCAGTACCTAGCTCACTTTCAGTCCAGCCCGGTAGTTATGTCATGGTCAAAAAATTGGACTAGGAAGGGGTCGGAGCCGCGATGGGACGGGCCCTTCCAAGTTCTCCTTACCACCCCCACAGCAGTTAAAGTGGAGGGGCGAAGTGCTTGGGTCCACCTACATCACTGTAAATTGAGTCCATCTCCACTACTGTAAAAGGTCGGATACTAACCTGCCTCCCTTCTCCAGTGCTATTTTACAGGTGTGGAGCATGATGGAGTGGCTACGCATCGTCTGTCTGATATTTGGCCTCACTTCGCTTGGCGTGTTATTGGCGATGGACATGGAAAAGGGGAATATTATGTATCTGTGTAGCCCCAACCAATCTACAAGGATACATCACCTATGCAAAGGTGATGTTCTTCACTGCCCCCATATACGAGGACATGGTATCGACTCATGGAAGGTCATCAAAGTTAAGGAGAATGCGGGAGTCATGAAGCAGCTGCACCGGTCCCGGCGATGGGAAGGGAACATTATATGGACATTGCCTTGTTTTTGGAATACATATAAATTTGATTTTGGATGTGTTAAAAGTGGTACAATAAAGGTAAAATCAGGCTGTCAGAAGAGTGTAGGAAGAGACCATGAGAAAGAGAAAGGGACTCGAGAGAGGACGGGGCGTGTGAGAAGGGAAGTACAGCTAGAACGTAGGTTACCGGGAGATGCACTTAAGTTAATTAAAGGCCAAACTGAGGAAAACCCGGGTAGTATGAATCTCTTCTACCAGATTTACCACCGTCTGTATGGCCAGGGACGGGTTGTCTGCTACCCAAACCCCGCAGCGGTGTCTCGGTTATTTTCTGTTTCACCGCTTTGGGGCACTCCCCAAACGGTGGTTCATTGTCAGCGTTCCGAGCCATTGCCCGAGCACGTCACTCTTCCTTACGATCCGGATTCAGCACCACCGGCTATTTGCCTTCCCCTCCCTCGGGATAATTCCCATTCACAGTACGATAGGCTGCGACGGTGGAGGGCGTACATACCTAGCCACTTCACTCCCAATAGGGATTCCCGGTCGTACGAGAATTGCTTCAGCAGTGAAGGATATGGCTGTTTGCTGGTAGAGGTGGACACAAATATAACATGTCTGTTTCCCACCTGTACGGACAGGAGGTGCCATATCACCCAGGCGTCTGGCCAATGTGTTTGTTATAGCACCACTTGCGTTCCATTGAACGCTGGCCTCCAGCTCCTTTGTGGCTGGGCGAATGTCTCTCATATCACTGTCGGGAATAGGGCTTTCCGCATTGCTGGGCGGCCCGAATGGGCATTTCAAAATTGGATAAACTGGGCTACTGGGAGGTCCTTACGCAACCGATATACTGATTGTGATGCTAGTCTCCACACGGAACAAGGATACTACTTTTTATTTAATGGTACGGCGACCAACGTTTTGTCACCCCCATTTCCCCGCCGAATTGCTATAGGGACTCTAGTCCCTACCACAGTCCCCTGCCCTTCGGCGTGGAACCTGCATAATCAGTTAGCACGCCGGGCAGTCTCTGCTGAATTTTGCGAGAACTGGAAAAAACCTCAGGTTCTTGCACCCAACCGGGGCCACTCAGCCGGGTGGGGCATTCTGAGCGTATTGACACTGGGAGGTGTGGGGGGTTCCTTGGCTGTTAGTGATCGGAATTATTTTATTTGCGGCCTTACCATTTTGGGAAATGAAACCTTGGGAGCCCTCGGGGCAATAACTAAGGAGTTGTCTCAGCTACGGTTGTTTGCAATGCAGAACCGGTATGCTCTTGACTATCTTCTGGCCCGTGAGGGTGGGGTATGCGCCATAGTACAGGGCGTGTATTATGGGTGTTCAAGACTTGACCGCTAACATCACTAAATTTATGGATCGCATAAGGGATCACTTGGACGGGATGCAGGATCCTGGCTCTTGGGGTAACTGGGGATTTGGAGGATGGAAGGACTGGTTGATAAATATGGCCATGTATCTAGTGGTAGCTATCGGCTGCATCTTTGTGGGCCTGGCCATCCTTAAATGTGTGATGGGTAAAATGCGGGGTGCACTGGATCAGATCACCGCCCCAATCACCGAGAAAAAAAATTTAACTGTTAAAATCCATGAGGGTGAAGCAGATGAAGGGGGGGCTAAGACAGGAATTGGAAATGCAGCGACGAATCTTTTTAGATGAGGAACCGTAGCTATAGATTGGATAGTTCGGTTATCATGGAATGATAAAAGGAGGGAATGACGAATGTGATATAAAATAGTTACTTTAGAGATACTAGTTAATGTAATGTAGAAATAAGCCACTTTGATTCTTGCAGTTAGGGACAAAGGAATTTGGGACCGCATGGAAAAAGCAGGAAGAGGTGTGTCTATAAGAGTGAGGCTGCATTGATAGGGGCCAGAGAAAGGGATTGGAAGTGAGCCAATCAGAATAGATTAAACAGGTCAGGAGGGACCTAGGCTGACCTATGTCCGTCGAGTATGTGAAACTTGATACCATTTGAACTGATTTTGCAGAGATCCCTCTGTCTGTTAGTTCAGTCGTTTTCTGGAGTGTAAGAGGCTGGATGTCCTGTTACATTCTGTAAGATGATTAAGCTTGCAAGCTAAATAAATAACTTCTGTTTACGTGCGAATCCGTCTCAACTTTTATTGAGGCCAGACTGACAGAGAAAGAAATTTGGAGATCAACACCACGAGAATCGGGAATGCACGAGAGGCGTGAGTTGGAGGGGGTGTCGTGATCTCGGAGGCCGGAGGGCTGGAGGAGATTACAAAGTCAGAGCGATTTGAAAACAAGGATGAGAAGGTTAAAACCAAGGCATTGGTGGGACAGCAGCCAGTGTAGGTCAGCGAACACAGGGCAACTGGAGTCAGGGTAAGTTAGGACACGGACAGCAGAGTTTTGGATGAGCTTAAGTTTAAGGTGGGTGGAAGGGGGTAGAACATTGGAATAGTCGGCGGGACTGCATAGTCTCAAAGAGGGAAGAGGAAAAGGGAATTTTGATTTA
Organism: Scyliorhinus torazame; assembly: GCF_047496885.1. NCBI lineage: Eukaryota > Metazoa > Chordata > Chondrichthyes > Carcharhiniformes > Scyliorhinidae > Scyliorhinus > Scyliorhinus torazame. The sequence continues at coordinate 302,591 of NW_027307879.1, read as the reverse complement.
AGCCCTTTACAGACAGGTTGTGATCGAGCGGGATGGTCAGTTTATCTGATTGTAACAGCAAATTTAAGAGAAAGACCGAGAGACAGCTAACACGTCCTGAAAGATTCAGGAGTAATTTCTAAAATATTTGAAGGGAAAATATTTGCAACTCTATGTGAAAAGAGCAGGGGAGTTGGACTAACTGAGCTAGCACACACATTATGGCCACCCTCTGTGCTGTAAGATTTTATCCCGGAAAACAAATAGACAGTCATGTATTTCTTTGTGCTGATTGTATAAATCCTGATGGTCATGTATGTTACTAATATATATATATATATATATATATATACTCCTGGTCACAGTCGCATCCATCCAAGAAAAAAAGTTTCCTCTAATCTCACTTGAGATTCTTTTGCATTGCATATTCTTTAGAAACTGCATCAACTAAGCTGCTCTCACCTTGCCAAACGTTTCTAAAATAATTTCCTTTCTTACAGAGATGCATGTCGAGCCCAGCTTAACGGTACAAGTACAGTCCAGACGTCCCACACTGTGTTGATTGCTCTCTTTGTCACGTTTCTCAAATTATTGTACATTTAGAGGTAAGCGCTATCGGCAGTTGTCCACTCAAATGATAACTTTTTAAAAAATATGTTTATTAAGGCATTTATGAATAAACATGAAACAAAACTGTAGCGATCTGTACATCTGTACATACATCTGCACATACACCAGGGACTGCAGCACAGATGTGACAGCCACAGCATCACTAGAGGGAGCATCAGAGACGGGTCTAAAGGGTCAAGCCCAAGGCAGGATCCGCCTCTTTTAGAAGCACAGAGCTAGTGAGCAGCAGCACACAGGGATAGCTTAGCATAGGCAGTTTACCTTAGTTTCACTGGTGATACCTCTTGACTGTTTTACATCTAGTTGAGCTCTGGAAGTAGAACGAAGCCTTTGAATAAAGTGTTTGTGTTAACTGTAAGTTTACAGTCGTTATTCAGAATTAGAGAATAACATAAAAAGCACAACCAGGATGAAAAAGATAACCAACATATAACAAACAGGAGAACACAGCATAAGTCAATAAATAGCCAACAACCGCAACCCGCCTTCCTGACCATACCCTCCCAGCCACTCTGCCTCCACTTTTTCTACTTAACCCCCCCACCCCCTCGCACTCTCTCATCCCCTGGATTCCCAGATCTTCCAACACCCAAACACTGCTAATTCTGGACTCGGGACCACCTTCACCCCCAGTACCCCCCACCAAAATCCGTCAATTCCTTATATATATCTGACACCCTGCCCTCTCCAACCCTTGTTCTCGACAGCACCCTGTCCTGCAACCCCGGGGGCGGAAGATCAGGAAAGGACGACACCTGCTTTCTCATGTAGTTCTGCACCTGTATCGGCACCCATTTCCTCTGGGCAACTCACACTCCTCCACCAGCCCTTCCAACCTCAGGAAGCTGCCCTCCATTAACAAATTTCCAAACCTCACAATCCCTGCCCGCCGCCAACCCTGAAAACCCCGTCCAATTCCTCCGGAGCGAACCAGTGATTCCCACAGATCGGGGCCCAAACCGAGGCTCCCTCAAGTGCTGTAGCCACTCTCCCCACACCCTCAGGGTTGCCACTACCACCAGGCTTGTGGAGTACCTAGCTGGCGAGAACGGCAGAGGCGCTGTCAACAGCGTTCCCAAACTAGTACCCTGACAAACCGACCCCTCCCCCACTACCTACTTTCTTACCATGGCTATATTTGCCGCCCAATAATAATTCATTAATTTTGGCAAGGCCAAACCCCTGCCACCCGCCCCCCAATCCCCCTGCCGCCCAATCCCCCCACCGCCCTTGCTCCAACAACGCCTTCTTTACCCAAGGGGTCTTTCCCACCCACACAAATCCCGATATCAACGTGTTCACCTTCCTGAAAACGGCCTTGGAGATTAAAATCTGGAGGCTCTGGAATGCAAACAAGAACATCGGGAACACAGTCACCTTTACAGACTGCACACGTCCCGCCAATGACATTGGAAGCACATCCCAACTTGTGTAGTTGCTCCCATCCCCCCGCGCCACCTGAATACTCAGATACCTAAAACTCGCCCCCACTACCTAAAACGGCAGATTGCCCAGCCTCCTCTCCTGCCCCCTCGCTTGAATTGTAAAGACCTCACTCTTCCCCATGTTTTGTTTGTACCCCGAAAACCGACTGAATTTCACCAAAATGTCCCATGATATCCCCAATGCTTTCCAGTGGGTCCAATATATAACAACAGCAGGTCATCCGCATATCGGGACACCTTATGCTCCACCCCTCCCCGCACAATCCCTTCCCAACCCCTAGACGCTCTAAGCGCCATCGCCAGTGGCTCGCCAAGGCGAAAACCAACGGGGAGAGTGGGCATCCCTGCCTTGTCCCCCTGTACAACATGAAGTACCCCAAACTCACCCGATTAGTTCTGACACTCGCCACCGGGGCCCGGTACAACAATCAAATCCAATCTACAAACCCCTGCCCAAATCCGAACCGCCCCAGCTCCTCCCATAAATACTCCCACTCTACCCGATCAAAGGCCTTCTCCGCGTCCATCGCGACCATC